>NC_031967.2:54866528-55166528 GCF_001858045.2 Oreochromis niloticus
ATGTGAGAGTGAAAGTATATGTGTGTGAAAGAAGAATGTGTGTGAGAGTGAAAGAATGAATTTTGGCTTGTACGGCTCCTCATATGATTGCCTTAAGGCTTTATAACATCCTCCACACTATGCCCTTGAACATATAAAAGTGATGAGCACCTTTTTCGATTTTTTGCTTAATTTTAAGTGTTTTAATCAACTTTGTTACATTTGTGGTGTTCCCAGGTCGAAAGTGACCACCACAGGAAATAAATGGGAATTCTTCTCCCCCCAATAGGTAAAGGTAAAAGTACTACAATAAGCATGAAGGGTGAGTTATTTAAAAGGCACGCATACACACGTCATAAGTTCCATGCCTAGCTATTCATGGCTGCTGCAAAGAACAACAAAAACACCTAATCGATTGCTCACCAAATACATTCAAATCATGACAAAAACTGATTACAGATCAGATTAAACCTGGATTGACTGCTTTAAAGAACAGAGTGTTTTTTTCCTTCATTGTCTCCAAGAGGAAAAAAGAATCAAAATTCCCCAAAAAACACAAACACATGTATGACTAAGTTTAAACGTTAATAACATCAAAAAAGCAGAACAGAAATTGCATTTAAAAGCAAAAAAGAACACAAAACGAAGCTCCATGAAGGATTTTATATAAATAAACTGTGCTGCATTTCAAATAAATCTTTTATGTTTAAACAAAACAAAGATGCTGACTCTGTTTCAGCTGTTTAAAAGCAAAATCTCTCTCTCTCTCTCTCACACACACACACACACACACACACACACACACACACACACACAAAGTGGATTGTTTTGGAGTGAACCAGGTCTTCGTCTCAGTGCCCATCGCTCTCTCCTTTTAAATCCTTTTTAAACAGCAGGCATTGAGTTCCTTAAAAACAGGCACGTTTATGTTTCAGGTCTTCAAAAAACATCCAGGTTCAAAGTATATGAAATACTGAAAGGTGTGTTTTTCTTTGTTTGTTTTAATTATATAAAATACTTATTGTGGAAAGTAAAAATCACAGTGATTCACTGCTCATTAAATGTGTTCACAAATTGATGGCATTCATGTCATAAATCATGATGTTTTTTTAATCGTCTCAAGAATATTTTTAAGGAAAAATCCTGACAAAGACAAAACAAGTCAATTCAAATGTTAGACGTCTACAGCTGACTGCTTGATGTCAATCGCTGCTTGCAACTAACAGATTACACAAAATTCACCTGTTCAGTCCTCTGAGGTTTATTAATGTTTTGGGTATTGTGAAGGTCATAAAGAAAGCAAGAGCTACAGTAACAAGCATAAAACAAACTGTCAGGAAAAGATCCAGCCCAACAGATCGATCCTCATTCCATCTGTACCTGCTGTGCCTTCCTGGTTGACCTGCTTGCGAGAAATAGGCATGATAGGTAGGTGATAAGTGAAAGTGAAAACAGAATCTATTTCCTCTTCCAACAAACTCACCTGGAGGAACAACTCTCAGGTAGACGGTGCTGATATGATCAACAATGCTTCTCCTGCCATTTGTTCCTCTCTGGACAACGTAACACTGAAATGTTCCAGTGTCGTCACTCGTCACATCCTTCAGAATCAAAGACACGTCTCCGTCCTTCATCCGTCTGTCCTGCAGATCCACCCGGTTCACAAATGATGGAAGCTGGTTCATTGAAATAAACTGCTGACCCCGGTACATGAGGACATGTCCTTCCTGGAGGTCAAGTCTGAACCACTCCACAGCTCTGATGGGCACGCTGATGTTTGGAGTTCGGCATGGCAGAGAGATGTTCTGTCCAGGCTCAGCTTTGATGATTTTCCCATCTGAAACAGGAGAAAAGCTTTTGTACACAGTGAGGAGCAAACAGAGAGATAGATGAGCTGAACTAAAGAAACCTGTTTGATCTTTTTGAATTGAAATGTAAATTATTTGGCACTCTGAGATTTCAGTATGGAAATCCAATTATTGAAGCTGGTGGAAGTGTCTCTAACTAAGGTTTATAATAAACACATAATGTGTGTGTGAATGGGTGGATGACTGGATGTGTAAAGTGCTTTGGGGTCCTTATGGACTAGTAATGCGCTATACAAATGCAGGCCATTTACTTAACATTTGAACCAGATGTCGAGTACAAGGACCAAGAAGACTTACAACAACAGCACAGAGTGGAAAACATTCATTGGATTAGAGGGACAGTAGGAATGTAAAAATGAGTGTAGTGTGTATGATGTGAAAAACATTATCTCACTGTTTTCTGATTTGCAGTTCATCTGTAAGAATGAGTTATTAATTCATTCCTCTGGAGGTCAGATGGAAATCTAAACACTCTGAATTGCTCTCAGACATGATCACAGAGAGGCACCGAAACACAGCTCACAGACCCTAAAGAGGAAGTCTGCTTGTTTGCCAGCCATGTGTGTGGTAGTTAACACGGGTAGAGTGGCTCGTCTAAAGAGCTGGTGACATCACACCAGGCTGTATTTTTGCTGAATATTTATTAATATTTTGTATTTTTGCTTTTCAGTGTTGCACTTTGTAAACTGTCCCTTAGAGCTCAGGCTCATGTATGTCTGAAGTCAGCTCCTTGGAATGAAAATGAATTTGTGGAGTTTTTGTTTGTTTGTTTGTTTTGTTTTTTTGCATTAATAATATTAATGGAGAAACCTGAAGTGGTTGGAGCTCCAATTCAATTCACAATATTTGGAATTTAACTAGTGCTGTTGGGGTTAATCTCATTAAAATGGCATTAATGCTATAACCGCATTAACACAGCAAATCTCTGTTAGCGATTGGAGTTAACGTCATTTTAACGACAACGCTGACAGCACTAATTTGAATATGTCTGGATTCAAATCTTCAAATCTAAATGTGCACACTCTCGCTGCTTTTTTAAATTAGTTGTCTAAAACATCTCAGTGCTGTATTTGTGTGCTGAAAGCATTTCCGAAGCCTGCATTCAAAACCCTTTATAACAGGATTAATTGTGTTGTGATCAGTGCAGTCGGTCACAGATCACATACAGACTGATTACATTGACAGCTGCCTCAATCGCTGCAGAGTCACAGAGTTGGAAAACAATTTTAAAATGTATGAATGTAACTGGAGTAGCAGGAAGCATCAGACAGAAAACTGGTGCTCGTAGTGTAGTTTTGTAAATCCAATTGAATTTAAAGCAAGTTCAGTCTCACCTGTAAAGGCAAACAGGAGGCAGACAGAGAGTAAAATCCAGCAGAGAGACGCAGATGACCCAGCAGGCATTTCATCCACTTCTGCTCATCCAAAGCTAAATAAAACTATTCTAAATTTCCAAACAACGTTTTTGTTTTTTCCAACAAGGACAGAATAAACGTGATTCAAACTTGACTAGATCAAACACTAGTCAGCGTGACATCGGGTATGTTGTTTTCTTGAGCTGCTCTCTCAGTCTGTATTCCAATGTCTTCAAATGACATCCCAAGGGCTAATGATGCTCCTGTAATTAAACATGTGGGAGTGTCATTTTAGAGAGCAGACTAACTTGTTTTTAGGTATTTGCAGTGTGTGTTTCCAAATGTGCCCTGACTACAGTGCATATCTAGACTTACAATAAAAGATAAAAGCAAATAAATTTTGCTTTGTTGTTTCCAAATGTGACAGCCAAACACAGCATCTGTCCTTTATGGTATTTTTTTTAAGCTCAAAATGTTTTTCGTACCTTTTCTGCAAGAGGGGTTTTCTTTTGTAATAGCCAG
Source organism: Oreochromis niloticus (assembly GCF_001858045.2). Lineage (NCBI taxonomy): Eukaryota > Metazoa > Chordata > Actinopteri > Cichliformes > Cichlidae > Oreochromis > Oreochromis niloticus. Next base: position 54,870,253 of record NC_031967.2, read on the forward strand.
TTGAGGTGTTCCAGGCATGTCCCACCAGGAGGAGGGCAGAGGGCAGACCCAGTGTGGGATTAAATAAATGATGATGATGATGATGTACACTTTTATTGATCCCCGTGGGGAAATTCTTCTCTGCATTTAACCCATTCACTCAGTGAAGCAGTGGGCAGCCACCAGTGCCGCGCCCGGGGAGCAGTGTGTGGGGATTGTACCTTGCTCACGGGTACCTCAGGGTAGCCGTTCAGGGGATTCGAATCCCTGACCTTCCGATCATGGGGTAACCGCTTTACCTACTGAGCTATCCCTGCCCCTTTAAAGTCTGTTAAGTCTTTCTTGTTTTTTTAAACCTGGACACATTTTGTTAGTTTCCCTCATACCTGTTTTGGGGAATTGTAACAGTAACCTTATATATGAATCAATAAATTAGTCTCGCATTCCGCCCGTCACTTACCAGAAATTGGGTCATTGCCTCAGCGCATCATTGCACAGCAAGGTTAACTAAATATCAAAGTTGTTTGTGTACAGTAATTTAGTCAACCTATGAAAAAACAGCTAACTCATTCAAAAATTTCACTTTTATTTTAACAAACATCAAGTTGATTTTCATAGAAATATTTAATGGAACAAATAAATAAAGGGTAAATGGACTGGTTTTCATGCAGCAGGAAGCATCAGACAGTAAACTCGAAGTAGGTCATACTCAGAGATTAAATGTACACTCCTTTTTAAACATATCTCAGGATTAACAAAATCAGAGTTTTTACTGAATCTACTTTCTACAGCAGAGGCTCATAAAGAGTTAAAGAGACCGTGCCATGTACTCAAAGACAGAATCAAGCATCAGACAGAAAACTCATGAACGTGTAACATGAGTTATACTCCAAACATGGCTCTCAGTGTGAGTTTGTGAATCCGGTTGGATTTAAAACAAGTTCAGTCTCACCTGTAGAGGCAAACAGGAGGCAGACAGAGAGTAAAATCCAGGAAAGAGACGCAGATGTCCCAGCTGGCATTTCATTCACTTTTGCTCATCCAAAGCTAAAAAAAACCTTTTCTCAATGTTTTTCTCAATGTTTTTCTCAATGTTTTTGTTTTTTCCCAAGAAGAACAGACTAACGGTGTTTTAAACCTGACCAGGTCAAACACTAGTTAGTTGACGTCTTGATGCATGCTCAATCATCCAGGAAAGTAAATCTCCAAAAGTTGAATCTGTTCATCTGGACGTAGCGTTTTGTGGGAGAAACGTTTCGTCACTCATCCAAGTGACTTCTTCAGTCTCAGCTGACTGCAGGTTTCCCCAAACCTTATAAACAGTACATTTGCATAATGACTGAAACCAGCCCACTGAAGGAACAATGGGCTGTGAGGTCAGTTCCTTAATCATAATTATGCAAATTCCCATGACCATTGATCAACAATCACTGACCAAAACCCACTGATCAAAGAACACTGATCAATGGCCATGAGTACCATTCACAGAGAGTTGGGGAATGGCTGCAATCACAGCATTGGAAGATGGCGAAATCTTACAAGCTGAATTCTGCAGCTCTCCAGCTTCAAAAACATATCTGTGCAGTAGCATTAACTCTGTGATTAACCTGCTTATTATTAACTTTGTAAACTCTTTTTATCTCTGAACATGTGCAATAATAAAACACATCTGACAGTAACCACTAAACATGTTCCACCATCTCCCAAAATAAATATATACCAGGCTGTATTTACAGTGTAGAAACAAAACGAGTGAGAACTAGATTGTATAGAAATCCTGTTGGTCACTCAGTAAACCTTCACTAAACTTTTTGGAATACAAGAGGTGTGGCCTGGAGTTACATTTTACATTTAAAACAAAGCATATACATTAAGCCTTGTTACACTACATACATGGTGCTCGGTTGAACCTCCTCCGAGGTTAACTTTATTAAACTCTTAATACACCCTTAATTACACTCTCTAGACTCCGGGCGGAACACACAGGTAAATGCAATTGCTACATCCCTTTTCTTTTACAAAGACAATGAACTATTCATAGGTTGAGAACTGGAACAAAACTTAGACATGACATTTCTTTGTTGGTCACCATTTTCTTCAAAAATAAAAATTTCTTCCTTCCACTTACTTTTTTAGCTTTTCTTTTATTATTATTATTACTTATCTTTATTTATTTTTCATTTTGTTTCTCTTTTCTTTTTTTCCAACAAGTAAACAGATCACAAAGCCATAACTCAAAATATTATCACAGATGTTTTGTTCTTTTCTTTAACCAGTAAACAAATCATAACATATCACTCACAGATTACCCCTTAATTGCATACTTTCAGATATCCAGGTTGTTGTACTACCCGTCCTGACCTGGTAGTGCTGTTTTGTGTGTTCTCTTTGTTCTGTGTCGGCACAGTAATGTTCTCTCCCTCAGGCTGGAGATGTGTTGACATGGCATTTTTGACCTCCTCAGCTCGCCTCAGATGGCGACGATTCCTTCTGAGGACTCTGCCGTTTTCTAACTCCACATCATAGGATCTGTTTCCCAGAGTGTTACACACTCTAGCCTTGGTCCATAAGGTGTGTGATTCAAAAGGTTGGACTCGCACCAACTCCCCTGGGTTTAATGTGTCCATGTCTTTCGCCGTCCTGTTGTAGTACTTTGCTTGTCTCTCCCTGTTTTTCATCAGTGCTAACTTGTTATCAGTCACTTTGGGTTGCAACAATCTGTCTACTATTGGAAGGAGTGTCCTCGTCCTCCTGCTTAACAGTCTCTGTGCAGGGCTGGTAGTCAGACCTTGTGTTGGGGTGTTTCTGTGGTCCAATAAGGCCAGATATGGACCCTGTCCAGCAGGGGCGATTCTAGGATCAGAGCTTTGGGGGTGCTGAGCACCCAGAGAGCTGCCCAGCCAGGCAAGATAAACTTTACACGTCACGATGAGACTTCTTCCCCGTCTCTGTCAGTCCCTGCATCCTTAAATGTCTCCAGTTGTCCCAAGTTCTATCTGACTGTCTCCTTGGTGCATTTAAACCCCTGTTCCTCCCTGTCCTCGTCGTCTGTTGTCCTCGTCTCCGTTATCAGTCATCATAATTTACCATCTCTGTGCAAGTCTGCAAATTTCTTTCTTAAATCATAAGATTCTTAAATTCAACAAGTCTCTCTGTGCCTGGGTCCTCGTCACAAAACATGACATCACTGTTTTGTACATTTTAACACAATTTAATCCCACATTTGAGAAAGAAAGGCAAAACACTTTTTTTGAAAAGTCTGTAACAAAACCATCAAATCTGATCAAGGTTATTTAAATGCTGCAAAAGAAGAATGGATTGGGATAAAAAAAAATACATATCCTAACCTTAATTACTGGGGGAGAATGATGAATGATGCTCATAGTGAGTAAGAAGTAAACTGAGTGCATTTGGACAGAGATTCACTTTTAATGTGTGTGTATAATATAATACAGATACATAAAAAACACTCCCAAAACAGAATAAATTATTACAAATAAAAATCTTTACTGCAGATACTAATTTTACTAATTTAATAATACTAATTTTGTGTTGTAAGATTTATGAGTTTCATGCTTTCATAGTGGTACTTGGGAGAGCTTGACATTTTCTCAGGTGGTACACACTGTAAAAAGTTTGAGAAACACTGATAAGTGTATGTGTGCTTTTGGAAAACATTTAAAGCTGCAGTACAGAATCTTTGAAACAAGCCAGCTTAAAACATTTTTAGAATATAAACAGAGCACTCTGCTTCTCTTTACAGCTCCTCACTCCACCAGGGCTGTTTGGCACTTTCTGATACTGTACTGCAGCAGTCATACAGACAACTGGACGGTCCAAAAGTTGGCCCACCTATTACTGGCTGAGGTTTTAGTAGAGTTGTGGCTGAACCACATAAAAATAGATCATTAATTTTAATCTCCCCAATCAATGATAATGTTGGAATGTTGTTAAAGAGGGTCAAAAATGTTTCAACCCAGTTTGTTTTGCAGCTTCTGTATAGCAGCTTTAATATAGGGAGAACACAACTTCCTGATTGTGTGAGTAAAATCAGGTTTTTTCTCTTTGTCAGTTTAATAGTTTCTGTTTTGTTCCCTGTCTGTTTTCTTACTTGCTTCTTCCTGACCATGTACTTTCTCCTGACGTTCCCTCTTTCCTCTCTCCCTCTTTGGACTGACAATCATACACAAATAGATTGGATTCAATTAGATGAAAAATTACATTAATATGAAAAAATACTATTAAGATCACTAACAAAAAGTCCTCTCTCAGTGTACTTTCAACCAAAAGGCAAATAACCAAACCACATGAACATCTAATAAAAGATATAAATATTGAAACACTGATCCAACATTATCCTTTATTGATGGATCATTTGTTCTTACACTTTTACCTGAATGTTGCTCCTTTTTTTGAAAAAACTTCCTTATATCCCTTATGAACCTGGCTGTCTCTCTGTACACAAACACATACACACACACACACACACACACACACACACAACCGTAGTTTTAAGGTTAATGGGCATCCAGTCAGTTAGCTAGTTAGTATCCATTTCAAACAGGACAGTGGTAACAACAGTAGGCTACGGACAATTTTTAGTTTTAGATTTTAAATAGGCTGTATACATTTCAATGGGAGCAACAGGACGGTCAAATGTCGCTGATTTTACTACAGAGTAGGACGGATTGTAGGGTAGCAAACATTGTCGGAAAACATGTTTTCAACACTGCAGGTTACCTGGTGTAATGTTTTTCAGCTAAAAAGAAACATGGTCTGACTGCTACCTAACTATATAAAGAGTAACTGAAGGTTAAATGCAGCTAATATGTCCTGTTTTAAGCCAGGCACTTACACCTCCGCTCCGCTGCGTCTGCTGCCGCTCTGGCAGCAACAGAGCTAGAGCCAGAGTAAGGGAGAGCCGAGCTGGAACAAACCATTTTGGGAGGGGGGGTGTTATCTATACTTTTGTTGTTAAAATGTTATGTTTCAACCAAGTACTGTATGGTTTTTATATTTTTAGCAGTGTGTCACACAGACAGCAAATATTGTCCAAAAAAAGTAAGAAATCTTTGGGGGTGCTTTGATTCATTTTGGGGGTGCTGAAGCACCCCCAAAAATGGGCTAAAATCGCCCCTGCTGTCCAGCCAATTTTGCCTTTTTCATGAGTCGTTTGGCAGTTTTAACAGCAGACTCTGCTTTGCCGTTGCTCTGCGGATAGCCAGGAAATGCGGTATGGTGTTGAAATTCACATTTCCGGCTGAAGTTAGCAAACTCTGTCAAGCTGTACTGGGGCCCGTTGTCAGAAAAAACCATATTTGGTATTCCCTGAGGTGCAAAATGAGCCTTTAGTTTCCTAATCACAGTACTCGACTTGGTATCAGGTAGATAATCTATCTCCCAAAAGTTGGAGTAATAATCAACAGTTATTAGGTAGTCCCTACCAAGGTTATTATCGTTAACGAAAACTAACGAAATAACGAATAAAAAACAGTTTCATTAACGGAAATAAAAATAAAAACGAGACTTTGCAATAAAAGGAAAACTAACTAAAACTGAAATGACCGTTCACAAAACTAACTAAAATTAACTGAATTTATAGAGAAAATGTGTTTAGTTTTCGTTTATGTGTATGTGTCATACGTTAGTCTAGGGTGAGAATGAAGTGTATTTTCCAGGTTATGTTCTTGCTGTGCCTTATTATGCCAGCAGGTGGCAAGTACCTCAGTCGGGTCGTCTGTGTTGCCGCTCCGTCCACGCGTAGCATCATGTCAACAAAAGTCGGGAGAAAGCGTCAGAGTCCAATTTGGGATTACTTTGAATATGACTGTGTTTTGGATAAAGCAAGTGTCTTGTAGTGGAACGAGACAAATTATGAGGGACATTTCTAAAGGGAAAGAAATCCCACAAACCTTAAAGTGCACTTGAAAAGCTCACACAAGAAGGCTAACCTAGCTTACCTGGAGAAGGTAAGGGAGCACGCCCAACCCTCATCCCCAGAAACAGAAGCTAACCCCAGGCAAGGCAGCGTGATGCATCCCGAGACAACAGGACTGGGATATCTACATAACTGTGTGAGTCAATTGCCTTAACACCCGGTGCTGCAAGAGTTAACAGTCTCATTGGGGCCAAGATATACATTTTATAGTTGCCTGGTATCAACGGTTGTTCATCTGCCTTTATTTATTTATTTAAAGAACCCATAGGTGGGAATGTGAGTTGTCTGTCTCTGCGTGTTAGCCCTGCGACAGACAGGCGACCTGTCCAGGGTGCAGGGTATGGTAGCTGGAATAGCAACATACCCAAGGATAAGCAGAAGAGCATGACTGATATGATGAAACTGGGATTTTGTTACACTTAATTATTGCAAACGCAACTAAAACTATAACTGAAACTAATCAAAACTAAACTGAAACTAAGGATTTTCAAAAAAATGAAAACTAAACTAAACTATCAAACAATTGGTAAAAACTAATTAAAACTAATATAAAATTGAAAATCTGAAGTCAAAACGAAATAAAAATAAAAACTAATGAAAATTGCAAAACTATTAAAACCCTGGTCCCTACCCTCAAAGTTGAATAAATCTGTCCCAACTTTGGTCCATGGTCTGGTGGTCGGTTCATGCGGTTTTAGTGTCTCTTTCTGTTGTTTCGCATCCACAGACCGACATATGCCACATGTAGCCATGTAGTTTTTGATGTGGTCGTTCATACCGTGCCAGTAGACGCAGTCTCTAGCCTGAGGCACCCCTCTGTTCCGATGTGTGTTGAGTGAATTCGCTGTGTTATATCTGCCTGGAGTGCTTCTGGAATCACCACTCTCTCTCCCTTGAAGACCAATCCATCCTGTGTGCTCAGTTCATCCTGCAAAGATTGGAACTGGGTTATTTCAACAGGTACATCTTTCTTACAGGCCGGGCACCCCTTTTGTACTGTTTTTATCAGTGTTTGTAGTGTGTAGTCGGTTCTTGTCCCTGCTCATATTCTGTCCATGCTTTCTGTTGAAACAGGTACATAATCCACCATGTTGACACATTCCGTCTCCAGCTCCGTCTGGCTTTTGATGCTGTCTAGCAGGTAGGCCCTACTCAGCGTATCAGCGAGTAGCATGTCGCGGCCTGGAACATATGTTATAGTTATGTCATATTTTTGCAGCCTTAATAACATCCTTTGCAGTCTCTTAGGTGCATGTAAAAGTGGCTTTTTAATAATCTAAGGAGCTTGGAAAGAAAAGTGTCTGGACTTCTTCTTTCCGGACCGCAAAAAATGCGCGTGCACTTTGTGAGCTCGTTCCCGGCTCGTAACCAGCGCGTTCTGCCGTCAAGGGCGATCATTGGTTAATGGTGATCATGTGACTGATGCAAGCCAGATCCTTTTATTTAGCAAAAATGTGATTAATAGTTAAATATTATTGTAGAGGGGCACAGACAGGACTCCACACGCACACACACATTTAAAAAAATAAATAAATAAATAAAAATTTGCCTCAACAAAAGGGCACTTTGGGCACCCATCAGGAAAGGGGCGGGTGCTCAAGCCCCTTCCGCCCCCCCCCCCCGGTCACAATCAGCCCGGGTTTTGGGTGAGCTCATTGTGAAACCTGGCCCCACCCTATCATGTCATTTCCTGAGGTCAGATGGCCCAGGATGTGAGTGGGCGTTAAGGCGTCTGGGGAGGGATCTCAAAACTGGATTACAGATGGCAGACAGTTGGTGTCGTAAACCACCGCCTCTGTTCAAAGATGGTCGCTCACAGTGGACGTAAATGGCTTCTTTCACTCCTCTTTCAAACCATCTGTCCTCTCTGTCCAAAATGTGAACGTTGGCATCCTCGAAAGAGTGACCTTTATCCTTTAGATGCAGATGGACTGCTGAGTCTTGTCCTGTGGAGGTGGCTCTTCTATGTTGTGCCATGCGCTTGTGAAGTGGCTGTTTGGTCTCTCCAATGTAGAGGTCTGGGCATTCCTCGCTGCACTGTACAGCATACACCACGTTGTTAAGTTTGTGTTTTGGAGTTTTGTCTTTCGGGTGAACCAGTTTGTGTCTGAGTGTGTTGCTGGGTCTGAAGTACACTGGGATGTCGTGCTTGGAGAAAACTCTCCTGAGTTTCTCTGATACACCGGCTACATAGGGGATGACAATGTTGTTGCATCTGTCTTTCTTATCCTCCCTCGCTGGTGTCTGATCTTCTTTTCTGTGCCTCTTTGCTGACTTTATAAACACCCAATTAGGATAACCGCATGTTTTAAGTGCTTCTTTTACATGTGTGTGTGCCTTCTTTTTCCCTTCAGGCTTAGAGGGAACATATTCTGCCTGGTGGTGTAGGGTCCTGATTACCCCAAATTTGTGTTCCAGAGGGTGATGGGAGTCAAAGAGGAGGTACTGGTCCGTGTGTGTGGGCTTCCAGTAAACTTCAGTGTTAGGTTGCCATTCTCTTCAATGTGCACAGCGCAGTCCAGGAAAGGCAAACAGTTATCCTTTGTGTCTTCCCTGGTGAACTTGATGTTTTTATCCATGGCGTTAATGTTTTTAATAATGTTCTCGAGTGGCTTGTGGTCTGATTGCACTCTCACAAGACGACCATATGTATATTGGTGGAATTTCTCCATCCCAAACACAATAGCTAAACATTCCTTTTCAATTTGTGCATAACCTTTTTCAGCGAGCATCAGTGCACGACTTGCAAATGCCACTGGTTTTCCATGGTGAGTCAGAGCTGCTCCGAGTCCCGTCTCGCTGGCATCACACTGCAGTGTCAGCTCTTCTTCAGGGCTCTAATATTTCAAAACTTGGACTTGTGTTAGTTTTTCTTTCAGTCTTTTAAATGCATCTTCCTGCACATCTGTCCACTCCCGTAGGCTGTCTCTGTGTGTCAGTTTTCTGAGAGACTCACAGTCTTCTGACAGATGCTTGTAGAACTTAAATAAATAGTTCACCATTCCAACTAGTCTCTGCACCCCTTTTATGTCAGTTGGTGCTGGCATCTCTGTGATGGCCCGTACCTTCTCTGGGTCAGCTCTCAGCCCCTCTGCCGTGAGTAGATGTCCGATGTATGGTACTTCCTGTCTTCTAAGCTTGAGTTTTTCCACATTCAATTTGATGTTCCTCTCTCTGCCTCGTTCCAGGAAAAATCTCAGAATTCTGTCATGATCCATTTCTGCTAACTCAGTTGTCTCTCCTTTTCCAGTGATCAGGATGTCATCACCAATGATGTATGTGCCTGGCAGGTTCTCTAACACTTGCATCAGTTTGCGCTGAAAGACCTCTGGTTCTGGGCTGATCCCCATCGGCATTCTCAGCCAACGAAAGCGACCAAATGTCACGGTTCTGGGTCACCTTGACCCAGCTTCTTCAGTTCTTTATATTTTGGTATGTTTCTATAGTGTTGTTTATTGTTCTAGATTAAGTGCAGCATCTTCTGCCTCCTTGTAAGTTGTTTCTGGTTTCCTGTTTTACTTTGGAGGTTCGTGTCTGGTGTCAGTGTATTCTGTTTGCTATTCCCCTGTCTCGTCAGCTGTGATTCCTCCCAGGTGTGTTCCCCTCCTGTGCCTCATCCCTTGATTACTGCCGTGTATATTTGCCCTGTGTTACCTTTGTCCTCTGTCGTATCGTTGATGTCTACTCACCTTCAGTCTGCACTCTGTTTTCCGTCCGTGTGTATCTGCCTATTAGTGTGTACTTCTCCCAGTTTAGTTTGGTTCACTGTTTACCGGCAACTTGCTAATAAAGTGGTACTTTGAGTTCTACCTCGTCTCACCGAAACCTGCATCTTGGGTCCTCCTCTCCTTGCCTGCCGGTACGCAAACATGACAGAACGATACGACCATTTTCTGGACCCAGCGGTTTCATCCCGGGAGCGTGATCTCTCCCGCATCCACAGCCTGATCAAACGGGTTTCCCACACTAAGGACACTAAGACTATGGCAGTCGGGATTAACGCGATCGAAGCGATCCTGGAGGGGAATCCTGATCTGCGCACACTAACGGGATTTATGGGCTTCATGGACCAGCTGCATGAAGCCCAGGAGGTGCTACAAGCTCGGGAGCTAGCAGCTTTTGCCCGCTCCCAGTATTCCGTCCTGAAGCCCCCACAGCAGCAGCCGCGGAGCACGGAGTTTTCCACGACACCCCAGCGACCGCCATTAGGGAGGGGAATCTCTACGCAGCTGCTGCGGAATCCCTCCTCGTGCCATTCTGTGCCTAATTCACCGGCCTCCTTCCTGGCAGCAATGTGGTCAGAAGAGGTGGAGCCAGCCTTCATCGCTCCACTATCACCAGTGTCCTCCGTCACCTCTGTTCGCTCATCAGGGAGGAAAAATCGGTCACGCCGCCGGCACTCCGTAGCACAGCCAGATTCTGGGACTTCTGAGCAGCCGACTGGGCCTGCGTTTCCAGGAACTACTGAGCTAGCGCAACCCGCTCCTCTCTCCGCTGGCAGCATAGCTGAACCGCCTCTGCCTCCCGTTTCTCCTGTGAGCCCAGGCGAGCTCAGTCGGCCCGCAAAAGACTGTTGTTTATCTGCTCACTCGGAACAGAAGCCTCTGGAACAGGCCGTTTCCTCTGACCTCACCCAGCCATCAGTAGCGCCTGCTGTTTTCGCTGGGGGGACCGAGGAGCCCGCCCAGCCTTCACCGTCATCTGCAGCTTCAACTGAGGGGGCTCAGGAACCGCTTCAGCCTGCTGCTTTCGCTGGGGGGACCGAGGAGCCCATCCAGCTACCACCACCGGCTGCACCACCAGCAGCTGCAGCAACTCCATCACCGGCTGCACCAGCACCTGCAGCAGCACCATCACCAGCTGCACCACCTGCAGCAGCACCATCACCGGCTGCACCAGCAGCTGCAGCAGCTCCGTCACTGGCTGCACCACCAGCAGCTGCAGCAACTCCATCAACGGCTGCACCACCACCTGCAGCAGCACCATCACCAGCTGCACCACCTGCAGCAGCACCATCACCGGCTGCACCAGCAGCTGCAGCAGCTCCGTCACTGGCTGCACCACCAGCAGCTGCAGCAGCTCTGTCACTGGCTGCACCACCAGCAGCTGCAGCAACTCCGTCACTGGCTGCACCACCAGCAGCTGCAGCAGCTCTGTCACTGGCTGCACCACCAGCAGCTGCAGCAACTCCGTCACCGGCTGCACCACCAGCAGCTGCAGCAACTCCATCACCGGCTGCACCAGCAGCTGCAGCAGCACCATCACCAGCTGCACCACCTGCAGCAGCACCATCACCGGCCGCACCAGCAGCTGCAGCAGCTCCGTCACTGGCTGCACCACCAGCAGCTGCAGCAGCTCTGTCACTGGCTGCACCACCAGCAGCTGCAGCAACTCCGTCACCGGCTGCACCACCAGCAGCTGCAGCAACTCCATCACCGGCTGCACCAGCAGCTGCAGCAGCACCATCACCGGCTGCACCACCTGCAGCAGCAGCTCCATCACCACCCCCGGCTTCCACGCCGCCGCCTGCAGCGCCTCCGTCTCCGGCTTCCTGCCGCCGCCTGCAGCGCCTCCATCTCAGGCATCCTCGCCAGCTGCAGCCTCTTCATCCACGCCAGCTGCAGCCTCTTCATCCACGCCAGCTGCAGCCTCTTCATCCACGCCAGCTGCAGCCTCTTCATCCACGCCAGCTGCAGCCTCTTCATCCACGCCAGCTGCAGCCTCACCAGCACCACTCTCATCCACGTCTGCAGCGTCAACATCAGCGTCATTGGCTTCCGCAGCTGCCACGCTGCCGCCCGGTCCTGCCTTGCCTGGTCCGGCCTCTGCTTTGCCTGGTCCAGTAACAGCTTCAGCCTCACCCGCTTCGCCTGCGGCCTCCGAGCCCTCATCCTCGCCGCCAGCTGCAGCCGCCTCCTCATCCTCGCCGCCAGCTGCAGCCGCCTCCTCATCCTCGCCGCCAGCTGCAGCCGCCGCCTCATCCTCGCCGCCAGCTGCAGCCGCCGCCTCATCCGCGCCGCCGGCTGCTCCACCAGCAGCCTCATCCAGGCCTGCAGCAGCAGCCTCATCCACGCCCCCGCCAGCTGCAGCACCTCCGTCTCCGGCTTCCACGCCGTCGCCAGCTGCAGCCTCAGTGTCTTCATCCTCGCCAGCTGCTGCCTCCGTGTCTTCAGAGTCTTCATCCTCGCCAGCTGCTGCCTCCGTGGCTTCACCCACGCCGTCGCCCGGTCCGGCTTCAGCATCTTTAGCCTCGCCGTCGCCCTGGCCGGCTTCAGCATCTTCAGCCTCGCCGTCGCCCGGTCCGGCTTCAGCATCATCAGCTTCGTCTGGTCCAGCCTCTGCTTCAGCCTCGCCTGGTCCAGTCTCCGCCTCGCCTGGTGCTGCGGGGGCCACGCAGCCTTCAGGTCCCCAACTGCCGTCTCAACATCGTCGGTCATCTGCCAGGCCGCTTGTTGGGCATCTTCGCCGCTATGGACGACCTCCTGAACGTCGCCACTGCCTTCCGCATGGCCGGCCCCCTGAACTGCTTTCTCGCCGCCGCCGTTGCCGCCCGCACGGTCGGCCCCCTGAACTGCTTTCTTGCCGCCACCGTTGCCGTCCGCACGGTCGGCCCCCTGAACTGTCTCCTCGCCACTGCCTACTGCGTGGCTCGCCTTTGGGCCTGCCCCGCTACCGCTGCTTTTCGCATGGTCGGCCTCCGGAACTGAACTGTTTTGGCCTCCTGCGCTGTCGGCCTCCGGGTCGGCCCCCTGAACGGTTTGGTGGGTCTGTTTTTCTTGACCTCTGGGTTTTTGGTTTGTTTTTGGTCCCTGTCCCTCCGTCCTGGACCCCCGCCGCCCGCCCTGGTTGGGTTGGTTTTTTTTTTTTTTTTTTGGTTTTTTTTTGTTTGTTTGTGCGTTTTTGTGTTCCTGTTGGGCTGTCTGGAGCCTGCCCTTGAGGGGGGGGTACTGTCACGGTTCTGGGTCACTTTGACCCAGCTTCTTCAGTTCTTTATATTTTGGTATGTTTCTATAGTGTTGTTTATTGTTCTAGATTAAGTGCAGCATCTTCTGCCTCCTTGTAAGTTGTTTCTGGTTTCCTGTTTTACTTTGGAGGTTCGTGTCTGGTGTCAGTGTATTCTGTTTGCTATTCCCCTGTCTCGTCAGCTGTGATTCCTCCCAGGTGTGTTCCCCTCCTGTGCCTCATCCCTTGATTACTGCCGTGTGTATATTTGCCCTGTGTTACCTTTGTCCTCTGTCGTATCGTTGATGTCTACTCACCTTCAGTCTGCACTCTGTTTTCCGTCCGTGTGTATCTGCCTATTAGTGTGTACTTCTCCCAGTTTAGTTTGGTTCACTGTTTACCGGCAACTTGCTAATAAAGCGGTACTTTGAGTTCTACCTCGTCTCACCAAAACCTGCATCTTGGGTCCTCCTCTCCTTGCCTGCCGGTACGCAAACATGACACCAAATGGTGTTGCGAATGTCGTGAGATGACTTGACTCTTCTGTAAGCTTCACATGCCAAAAGCCAAGTTTCATGTCACAAATTGTGAAAACTTTCGCTTTTGATCCTCCTGGACACGTCGATACCGTCCACTCAATCTGTTTTTATCAAAGTGTGGATCACTCGAGACCCCGCTGCCACCATGTTTCATCTTGCTCTCTCTATAAACTCCACAAGATGGATTTCCATATGTTTTTTCCTCTGGAGATCGGCTGGAAATCTAAAAGCTCTGAATTGCTGTCACACCTGATCGGAGAGAAACCAAAACACAGCTCACAGACCTCCAGAAGGAGGACGTCTATTTGTTTGCTAGCCATGAGTGTGGTAGATAACACAGGTAGAGTGACTGGTCTGAAGAGCTGGTATGACATCACACCAGGTTGTATTTTTGCTGAATATTTATTAATATTTTGCATTTTTGTTTGTCAGTGTTGCATTTTGTACACAGTCCCTTAGCCTCATGTATGTCTAAGGCCAACTCCTTTTAATGAAATTAAACTTGTGGTCTTTTCAAATAATAATATGTCTGGAAAAAGGTAGAGCTCTTGGAGCTCCAGTTTAGTTTAATTTTACTTAACAGGTGATTAAACTGGAATTCTGCTGCATAATTCATTATATTTGGATTTTAACATGTCTAATTTTTAATTTTGTTATTTGATCACATCTCACAGCTGCATTTCAACATGTGTTTTGTAAGCATTTTTAATGCCTTAACTTATAAACCTTTATAAGAAGATTAATTATGCGGTGATCAGTGCAGTCAGTCACAGATCACAAACGGACTGATTATAATGAAAGCTGCCTCAATCTCTACAGAGTCACAGAGTTAGACAATGATTTGAATAAAACAGTATAAATGAAACCGGAGTAGCGGGAAGCATCATACAGAAAAATTGGGAAACTTGTGACATGAGTTGCAATCCAAACATGGCTCCTAGTGTTATTTGTTCAGTCTCACCTGTAGAGGCAAACAGGAGGAAGACATAGAGTAAAATCTAGCAGAGAGACGCACATGTCCCAGCAGGTATTTCATCCACTTCAGTTAATCCAGAGCTAAATAAAACTGTTCCCAATTTCCAATCTACAACGTTTTTGTTTTTCCCAAGAAGAGCCGAATAACCGTGTTTTAGACCTGACTAAACCAAACGCTCGTCAGTGTGACATCAGATGTTTGTTTTTTTCTGCAGCTCTCTCTGATTGTCTCCAGGCGAAGAACAAGTTAATGTTTGTTATGAAATCTGGGGTGGTTCAAAAAACCTTTTCAAATCTAGTGACGCACCTGCATAAAATCATCAGGGAGTGCCCATAATTATGGCAGAGTAACTCGTATTCTTTTGTTTGTAATTGTCTGGTGTGCAGTGTTGGGGAGTAACGGAATACATGTACCGCCATTACGGATTTAAAATACAAAATAATGGTGCTAACAAGAAAAGGTGTGGCAAGTCAATTTCATCGAACAAAGATTATTAGAAAAAATAACTGCAAATATAGAGCTGCAGAAAAGAAAACAGCAACTCAAATAGCAGTGCTGGCAAATGCCAGAGATCAGGAGTAGGCCACAGCTATCTTTTTATAACCACCCACTGATTTAACAGCTAAAGAAGGGGTGAATGTTCATGCTGCGTTCGCATACACCATGCATGGACTAAAGATCTCCTACAAAATTTAATACACTATAAGAGAGAGATAGCCTTTATTTGTCAGTTGCAGGTCTTTTGCCCACAACCGAGATGACAGACCTTGCCGACCGTACATACAATACAAACATCACATTGGGGAGACAGGTTAGGCCAGGTAGCGAGGAAAAAAACTTTGAAAAGTGTAACACAAAAGGATAATACAGGAATGCACAGATATCAACACACCATAACACAATAAACACAGACAAACAACATGGGAAAGAGTTCCAGTGTGTACATCTGATCTGGGACCGCTGCAATCTTCGACTGCGCCTCCAGCTGACCCGATGTCCACATCATGGGGGAGGTAAGCGTTGGAGGTGGCGTTGGATAGGGAGGGTGATGCGTCAGTGAGTGCTTATCAGTATCAGTATATGTATGTGTGTGCGTGTCCATAGTTCAGCTGAGACAGTGTCCTTCGCCCCGCCAGGCTGAGTAAACAGTCTTCCAGCCAACCCAGGTGGCCTTGTAGGGAATGGGAAGGAACAGACTCAACACAGTCGTTATCAGGGAGTTTTTGTTCAGCTCCAGCCTTGAGTCCACAGCTGGCGCCGAAGGGGTAGCCGCATTATGATGGTGATTTTTCTTTTGCAACAACTCATGAGAATTTCAAGCTGTTTTTAACACTCCGACACTGGTCTCTCAATCTCCCATTAATAGCTGCGAGTTTCTCCATGATGTTATTAGGCGTCGATTCCGTGGTCTTGTCACTCTTTTGCTCACATAGCAGATTCTGAGACTTCACGACCGCAGCCAACTGATCCGTGATGTAATCCGGCTTCCGCCCAGAGATGTTGTTCTGAGTGGATTCTTTCCTGATGTAATCCAACATACATACGCTCAGAGGTGTTATTCTGAGCATTCACTGCAGTCGTAAGCACCTCCAAGCTCTTAACCATGCTGCCTTCAGTGAGCCCTTTCTGAGAAGTTGCACCTGTCGTTCCAATCCCAGCGAGCAGCCTTGTGGGGGTTTGAACAGCCGGTTCCGCTCTCTTAATTCTCTGATAAGCCAGGGCCAAGCCAGCTCCGATCAACAAGAACCCTGTTATCATGGTTCCTAATAGGTAGGTATCTTGAGCGTCCTCGATCGACAGTCCCACCAGGCACACGATCCTCTGCCACCCGTCCATCGTGTATCCGACAGGGAAAGTCCCTCCAGGGGACTCGGGTTCTCCCGAGCCCAGACTTTCGTTAAAGGGTGTCAATAGCATTCAGATACCAGTTGATCAAATCCATAATTCTCTTTTAGGTTTTAGACACAGACTGTGAGAGAGTGTTCCAGGGAAAGTAATACAAAAAAAGACACGAGACTAGACAAGGACATAAGAACTAGCAGGGAAGATAAGGGAGAGGAGAAAAAGTGTGTCCGAGAGTTGACAGCAAATTGCACGTCAGTCCAGGGTACTTGTGCCTTATCCACAGTTTGTATTATAAAGTGTTACTAACAAAAGTTAAGTTTTTACAGACAGTTAATAAAAAATATGGTTTTGTGATCAGAAAAATGAAGCCAGGGAAGAAGTGTGTTAAATCTCTGCAGGTGTGCTGGACTGGTTTTAATGCAGCAGGAAGCATCAGACAGAAAACTTGATGTAAGTCAGACTCAGAGTTTTATTTTACACCTTACACCTCCTATTTACACATATCTCAGGATTGACAAAGTCAGAATTTTTACTGAATCTGCTTTCTGCAGCAGAGGCTCAGATCTTTAACTCTTTATGTGCAGGAGCTTCTGACCATGTCATGGAATCAAAGACAGAATCAAGCATCAGACAGAAAACTCATGAACTTGTAACATGAGTTGCAATCCAAACATCAGTGTTAGTTTGTGAATCCAGTTGGATTTAAAACAAGTTCAGTCTCACCTGTAGAGGCAAACAGGAAGGAGGCAGACAGAGAGTAAAATCCAGTAGAGACGCAGATGTCCCAGCAGGCATTTCATCCACTTCTGCTCACCCAAAGCTAAGTAAAACTGTTCTAAATTTCCAAACGGCGATGTCTTTGCCACTAGTCAGCGTGACGTCGGCTGTGTGTTTGTTTTCAGCAGCTCTCCCTGTCTGTATTCTGAGGAAAAATATAAAGTTCACTTCAAGATCTGTCAGTCTTCAAATAACACGGGCTAATGATGCTCCTGTACATAAATATCTAGGCGTGCCTGTTGTGAAAGCAGACTGACCTATTTTTGGGTATTTGCAGTGTTTGAGACAACATGTGTTCTGGCTACAGTGCTTTCATCAAAAGTGTTCATTACGTCAGTTGAGAAAGTTATGTTTGCATATTTAAACTTCAAATAAAAGATAAAGGCAAATAAATTCAGTTTGTTACACTCTTATTGATTCCAAATGTGACAGTCAAACACAAAGAGGACGATGAGTTCACTCAGCAGGGAGAACATTACATGAGATATGTTGAGACATTATGTCAACTTCAATTCAATTTTATTTCTGAAGGAAATGTGAAAGGTTGCAAGACCAGATGTGTTCAGATATATTCAAATTCATATATTTCAGTGTCTGCTGTCAGTACCTGATGTGAAATCGTATTAGAGCTCCACCTTTCCCCAGTCATATTATTAAGGCACATGAAAATCTGAAAGCTCATTTTAAGACATTGGGGAGACGCTCAGAGGAGAGCCACTACTCCTCCACATCTGAAGGACTCAGCCGAGGTGGTCCAGGCCTGTCCCATCAGCAGGAGGGCAGACCCAGTGTGGGGTTAAATAAAGTCTGTTATGTCTTAATGAAGCCAAGTTTAAATTTGTTCTTCATCACATGCAGCTTCTGTTTGTTTCTGGTGTTTTGCTAAGCACAGAAAGTTTTTCGTTCCTTTTCCGCAAGAGACGTTTCCTTTTGTGAGTGTGTGTTGTGTTAGTAATGGAAGTGTTTTTAAAGTGACTGTCATCTAAAGGATCTGTTGTTCTGTCTGTGTCCCTGTCACCCAGAGGTAAATTCCACATGATGCTTTTAGGCCACCCCCACCATGTACACTCCATCTTACAGCTGAATTCTGCAGCTCTCCAGCTTCAAAAACAAGATTGTTTAGAAATCCTGTTAGTTGATCGGAAAACCTTCAGTAAGCTTTGGAATACAAGAGGTGTGGCCTGGAGTTATATTTGCATGAAAAAAGCATACACAGGGAGGCAGGCCATCTTGTTACACTACATACATGTGGAAAAGCAAGTCCCATTTAAACTGTGGCAAAGTTCACATTTGTCTCTCTGTGAAAATGCATTTTAAAAATTCAAGATCATCAGACTAAAACACAACATATTTTACATCCTCATTTATTCATTGTGCATCAGTAATTCACACTACTGAGTTGTTTTATAGAGAAGAAGAAGAGACAGGAGACATGAACTGCATTCAGTCTGCAGGCTCTTCCTTGTCTGAGGCAGAGGAGCCTTGGCAGCAGCTGCTATCATATCTTATAGCCGCTGCTGTCATAAGGAATGTACCTCTGGGTGACCGGGGCACAAACAGATCCATCGATCTTTCTCATGATAGTCGGTCTCATTCAAAAAGCTGACAGCTATGAAAACGCCTTCAGAATTAATGAATGTTCAAATGTCAAAAAGTGAATAAAGACACACACACACACACACACACACACACAGTGAGACACATAATTTGGCATATCTGTATTACATTTTCATCCAGTAATGGCTCACATTTACATAAAATGTTCACAGAACTATTATTTAAAAGATGGATTTTTGGCTTTTGCAATACAATTTATTTTTGCTTATGTACTTCAGACTTCTCTTTTGTTGTTGTCCTCATGGCCCATCTCTAAGTAAACTTATCTCCTTTTATCAAGAAACGTGGGCAAGCATGCAGAACTCACAAGCCCTTTAATTCAGAGTGATTCAGACTTGGTAACAAATCCACTGAACAGCTACCCTGAGGTACCCCTGAGCAAGTTACCGTCTCTACACACTAGTTGATTTGGTGGCTGCCCACTGCTTCACTGAGTGAATGGGTTAAATCATGCAGTGGACTAATTTTCTACAGAATTAATAAAGTATACACTAATATTAATTACAGACATCATTAAGAACAGCACTAACCAGAGTGCATCTTGCACATGCACTTCTTTTGTGGGTGCACTTCTATGCACATGTTAGTGATGTTTTTCTGCAACACACAAACTATCCTCATGATCCATGAAGCCAATGTGAACTTTGAAAGGTTGTCTGAGGATGAAGTTGTTTATTAAAGCAGCAGTTGCTGGTCAGTGATCTCTGTTTATCTCAGTCACTGGAGGTCAGAGACTGACCTGCATCTGTCTGCTTGGACTCTGCTCCACTTTTTATTCACAAATCAAACACAAATCAATGAAAGAAAGGACCAAAAGGATTTAGATTAAAGGTACAAATTTATTCATATAATATAATTTATCTATTCAAATATATTGAAAAAGAGACCTAATAGGATCCGGAAAAGAACTAAAAATCACATGAACGTGGTGAAACAAGAATGAAAAGAAGCAGAAAATCACTCAGGACAATAACCAAAGAAGTAGTGTGTTATTTAAAGGGCCATTTCATGAAAAATCATTGAAAACCCCCAACCTGATCCCCCAGAATAAGTTTATGTTTTTTTATTTTTTATGTTTTTTCGTGCAACACCTTTATTATTTTCATTGAAGGCATCCAGAATTTACCTTTGTAACCTTTGTGATGTTGTGCTTTGTAAATTGGCTTTCCTTTCCAGCATTTTTAATCCCTATTAAGTTATTTATTGATAGGAAATATTATATCCTAGCTGGAATTTCAACAAAATCATTATATGTGTAGCATTTAATTCTTAACATTTTCTCATTTTTAACCTCCCCGGCACCATTTTATTCCCTTCTATTAAGAAACCGGAGAAATTCTTGAATTTACTGAAATTTCCAGACTTTGTAAAGGTGCCCAGTGGGTTGGACCCTTTGATGGGATGGTTGTCGCCCCACAACTCCTCCTTCTTCAAGAGAAAAAGGCAATGAGCTGCTGTAAATGGACACACTGATTCTCACACGCTGACACTTTGAGGTTAAAGAAAAAACCTGAATCTAGTCAAGTTTTAATACCATCATCCGTTGGACATTTCTAATAATCTGTGTGTGGGCTAGATAAGCAGAAATGTGTGCTGGGACATCTGCGTCTCTCTGCTGGACTTTGCTCTCTGTCTGCATCCTGTTTGTTGCTGCAGGTGGGACTGAATTTGCTTTAAATGCACCATTAATTTCTTGTGGAATTCTCTTTGTATTCACAGTGGAACTGTGAATATAAGTAGTTGATGTGATCTCTCTTATCTCAGGGCCGATGAAGTTAAAGCTGAATTAGAACTGATCAGGAATCTTTAACATTTGCGTGACTGGTTGAACATGCAGTCATATAGATTTTTAACAGTGAATGTTTTTATTCCTTGTATTCTCCCCTTATGTAAAAGTACATTTAATATTTGCCTATAAAAACTGTAAATACAGCAGTATGATTTCTTCATGTGTCTCTTCATAATTTTAGTCTACAGTGAGATTAATAATAATTAATAGTAGTCGCAGTGTGCCACCTTTACATTGTACTTTACTTCTGCATTTCCAGATCAGCAGAGCTCAGCGGGCTGCAAAACGTGCCCCTCACTGTGAAGTCTTTAATTGTATGTTGGACTCTTTAACCTCTCTGCTCTGTGCTGTTTGCTCTTTTAGACTCGATAAGCATCACAGCCGAATCTGGTCAAACTGTCACTCTGCTGTGTCGAGCTCAAAGCAACAAGCCCATCGACACTGTAACATGGAGCAGATCTGACATAACAGACGAAAATGTCCTGAAGTACCACGGTCAGCAACTTCTTCTATCATACCAGCATCCATCTTTTAAGAACCGGGTGGATCTGCAGGACAGACAGATGAAGGATGGAGACGTGTCTCTGATTCTGAAGGACGTGACGATTAATGACGCTGGAACGTACGAGTGTCGTGTCATTCAGAGAGGAATAAACCAAGAGAAGCTCATCAGCAGCATCACCCTGAGTGTTGTTGATCCTCCAGGTGAGTGAGTAGAGTTGAGTGTGTGTGTGATCAGAGGTGAAGCTGCTTCCTGGTTGTTGATGTTTGTTTCTAAAGATGTTGTTGATGAGACTTTGTAGAAAGCAGCTGGTCTGAGTGATGTGATCAGAGTGCAGTAGATAATGTCTGACAGCAGTTTGAAGAGGAAATGGATTCTGTTCTGTTCTTCACTCATCACCTACCTGACAGCTGACACCTCACACCTGTTTCTCACCTGCAGATGAGCAAGGTGTACCTGTTGGAGTGATAATCGGTGCGTCAGCAGGAGCTGCAGCTGTCCTCGCTTTTATTGCTGGTGGTATTTGGATGCTTTCGTGAGCTACAGAAAACACAAAGAGCAGTTTTATCAGAATTCAAACCATCTTCCTGTTAATCTAAAAATTAAAACAAATCATTCAATAACTGAACTGTGAGCTTTCTGTGCTTCTTGTCTGAGCAGTTATACGTAGCGATGGATGTACAATCATCACACCATGCTCACTCTCATCAGACATAAGGTGTTGTTGCCACATAATCAATAAGGACTAATTTATTAATCAGACAAAATCATATCTGAAAAGTCATAAATTCATCAAAACCAAGGTGTTATTCTCAGTGTTTCTCTCTATCGTCTTTCTTTTGTCTGTAATTTGTCTTAATTTCATCAGGTTTTTTTCATCAGTAAAATTGTGTTTCAACCATGAATTAATGTTCTGTATGTGACAGTATGAAAATTAATGAATTTAAATGTTTTAGCTTCTATTTGGAATCATGTGAGTGTTTCACAGTGTGAAGATTTAATCACCACAAAAATAACATGTGTTTAAATGAAGAAATTAAACCTTAACTGTGATGGAAACACCTGAAAGTCAACATATAAAGGATGCTAAGAGTCCAAACTAGTGGTTTGTGCCTTTGAGACATTGGCGGAGCGGGGGGGTGGCATACTGGGCTTAAGCCCGGGCTGTTTTTTCAGAAGCCCGGGGTCTTTTGGAGTGTAATTTGTTTCATTGGTAGATGCCTGGCTGACAACTGTATAAACCAAAAACTAGACACAATATTCAAAGCAAATAGCGCACACAGTGGGAATTTACCACCGTGCGTAATTTCCCCCTAATTTTGGTATGGTCCGGCACTAAGCGACTGAGCACACCTTACGCATGTGAGCGAGGGGTGAGAAGGTGCTGCCTGCGAGTTTGCTGTAGGAGAAGTGCAGACAGGCAGACAGAGGAGAGCTTAAGCTTGACCAGGTACCAAAGCAAATCATTCGTACTGTACAAATAATGTAAATATGACGGTGTATCACAAAAGATTGATATCAAACTGATCACTTGACCCATATTACGTTACTTGCTCTTCGAGTGAATCAACAATAGGCAAAATGAAAAGCTGAACTACAACAATGCTGTTTTTTTATAGAGTCTTAGCTTACATGTGTGTTTATTTCATATTTTCAGTTGTTACCCTTCACGGCTAAATAAAGCACGAAATCGGTTTCAGTTATGTACTGATGTACATGGACATTAGAGAGCTCTTTCAAAGAAAAAAAAACTCAGGTAAATGTTATTTTACATATTATGCTTTGTATGTTGTTCAGTATATTTCTATGCAAAATAAGAGAATTTTCAATTCAAAGCATAGTTGAATAGTTGAAACCAGATAGTTACATACACTTTATTTTTTTAAAGGAGTTAAGTTGAACATCAATTTAGATTAAACTTTTTTGTTTTAGATAAATATTGAATAACTTTTGAATTAGTTAAATGTCAGAACAAAGAGAGAGAGAGCAGTCTATTTTTTATCACTTTCATCAAATTTAAGAGTACATATAAACTAAGTTTATTATGTCTTTAATTAATAAGAAAACTCCAGACGATTCCATTCTGAGCTTAAGAAGCTTCTGGTTAGTAAAGTTAATTTGAGTAAATTGGTGGCTAGGGCTGCCACGATTTGTCGACTAGTCACGATTACCTCGACATTAAAATCGTCGACGACTAATTCAATAGTCGACGCGTCGTTTGAAGTTTTGTAAGATCCTGAAAGATGCAGGAATTAGTAGGATTTAAGAGTGTAGTAACGGACTGAAACAGAAGATGACAGCACTGCATCTACAAGGATCCCAGCTGCCGTTAAATGCCGAAGAAGAAGAAGCAGTCTCCGGTATCGTAGCTGTTGTCGGTTAGTGTCCAAATTCAGGGGCCGCATTTGTAGGCCGATAATTTTACAGCGACGTGACAAAGGCTGTCCAAACTCGAAGATGTCTCCAAATGCGGCCGACAAATGCGTCCTTAATTTCCCCAGATTTGAAGGATGGGTCAGGTGTATTCTTCATGACCCAACCTATCCCAAAATTCATAGCGTGGCTCAGCCAATTCCAGTTTTCAACAATGTCAGCAGCTACTTAGTTTTAATATTACTTCTATTACTCTTTCTGGGTCACAAAACAAAGTTTTCAGATATTTTCAGGCGAGAATGTAGCTGTGCAAACTTCAATATCTGCTCAATTTACAAAGACATCGCATATTAGCAAAAGTGCTCCGATGTTTTTGGAGATGTCTGTTACGCACCAGCTCGCACTAGCTGGCTCACTAGAGCTGGTGAAAACAGCGAACTACCGCCGGAACATCGTTTTCAAACCCCCCACAGTCTTTCGCTACTCAGGTTTGACATGATATGTAAGTCACTTAGATAACTTAAAAATGTTACTCTTTGGCTTTTTTCAGTGTTTTATTTGTTCTTGAGTAAATCGGTTTGGCTGAGATTAAAGTTATAGTTTTTACACAGCTGAATAAATGTCAAACAGAAAACTGATTATCAGAAGTGTGAGATGCTCGAGAATATACTCCGGTGTCCTGTTATATTTTAGATAGCAAGGAGCAGACGGCTGAGTTTATTAAACTCAACCGAGACAATCTGCAAATTTCTTTAAAGGTTCAATAAACTATCATCTTGTCTTTATTTTTAGTTAGCACATACCTTAAACACTATAAGCTGTAAGCTACTGATAGTTATATAAGAGCAGATGCATGCTGGTGCAATAAGCTGTACGTTTTACATCTAATCGCAAAAGTAATCGGTGACTAGTCGACTATCAAAATAATCGTTTGTGGCAGCCCTATTGGTAGCACACCTGTGGATGGAAAACAGAGCCTGTTTCTTTGATATGGGAAAATCAAGAGATGTCAACTAAAACACCAGGAAAAGAATTGTGGACCTCCATAAGTGTGGCTCAATTTTGAATACAATTTGGTGCCATTTTTAATTAAGAAATACAGATAGTTTCTCTCTTTACTCTTAAAGTTAACAAATATGTTCTTTTTATATTTATCAATCAAAAAAATAAACATTTAGTCTGATTTGATGTTACACAATTAAAAAGGTGTTTGTGTTTTTATCTGAAGAGTATGTAAATATCTGGTTTCTGGTATATTTGATGATGTTGGTGTTTGGCTTGATTGTCAGCACAAAGAGGGAGAGAGAGGAGCAGAGAGGGAGAGAGAGGAGAATGAGGACAGAACAGAGATGCAACAAGAGCAGGTGAGACACACATGTTAGTCAAATGGATGTTTACCAAAACTCATCAGAACATGTATCTAGTACCTAGTGTATCTTTTTAGGCTTGTTATTTTTAAAATTCTATATTTATTGAGTTATGCAGACCTGTTTGCACAACAAGGCTAAATAATTATATAAACTTTTCAGAATCTAAATAGTGTACTTTGGTAGAATTAAAAAATAGGTGTAGTGCAGGTCTATGATGATTTTCAGTGTTTTGGTTCTGGTTCTGTCTTGATTAAGTCCTAAAGTAGTTCTGATTTAATTCCGCATCAGGTCTGGGTCTGGTTGAATTGGAGTTTAGTCACCGTGTCTTGATACTGTGTCTACCCTTTAGGGCTAAGCCCCAGGTGTATAAAATGTCTGGCTCCACCCCTGCTTTGAGACACACTTATTTCACATAGATATAATCCAACACTGTTGCTTAGTAAAGTTTTCTAGCTCGTTCCTATTTTTATGATTAATAATGACAGTAAAACAACAAATTACAGAAAAAAAGGAAGCTCTGACCCAGTGAAAGAAGAATAAATCATCATCAAATTTCTCACATCTTCGTTGAAATTTGATTTAAAAGAATGGTGGTTGGTTTACATTGTTATATGCATATATTACTAATACTAAACCCAAATACTACACCACGTTATTATTATTTTTTTTAAATTACAAGACAATAAAAATACTATCAGATTAATGAAAATGTTTTTAAATTAGTAGCTGTGAACATGCAGGACTTCCATCCACCTCCAGGGACTGCTAAAGGACCTTTAACACCTCTGCTTTCCTTGACCTTTCAGTGTTTCAGTGTAAAGATGGCTGCAACAAGCACAAAGCAGCGTGCAGGTGAGAGAGATCTGCTGGTAGATGATTAACTTGTTCCATTTAGTTTTACAGCACAGTGTTCAGTTCACTTTGATTCAACTGTTTATCCATCCAAGCATGGCGATTCTTTTAAAGGAGAAATGAAAACATTTTTTTTGTTTTTTGTGCATGCATTAGGTAACATTATAATAAAACACAGACTAAGTTTTCTTGGCCATGCAGAGATAATTGTATATTTATGTATGAAGAAAGGCCTATTTAACTGCAGGCGTGCCTTAAACCTATAAATGCCTGAATGTGCTTAAATTTTTTAAATTTCCAAATTCAGACAAAATTGAGGTTGCAGTATTTGTCCCTAAAAATCCCAGAAATATGGTGTCCAACCAGATATTTACGGAACTGAATGGAGTATACCATGTATCTTTTTCTCTCAGCAGTGTCCCCGAGATGTCCTAAGATGCTCACAGGCCATATGAGATGATGACATCCCTTCAATTTGTAACATTTTAACAGTTTTAACTTCTGAAACAAAGAGTTAGCATATGGTGGAAATGCCAAAACAATGCACTGTTAATCTGGTGGAAACACTTGTAAGCACCAAGTATTATCAGTAGATGGCAGCAGTCTTTAAATATGATTTCTGTCCATTTAAACAAATGAATATGCATTGTAGCAGACAAAGGGCAAAATGTGTGGAGTCCAGCAGTCCACTAGTTGGTGATCTTTTTCTTTTGTATTACAGAATAAAATAATAACAAAGCAGGAAATATTTTATAGCCCTCACCTGCCACATTTTTATTGAACAACAAACTGCACAGATAAGTTCAGCATGAACATTTACATTATTTGATCACTTCTGACTTCCAATTATAAAGTATTTCAGTCCAAACATTCACTTCTCTAATTAACGTTTCCTTAAATTCAAAGCAGTTGTTTCAAGTTGTTACAACATCTTTCAAATTCAGAGTACACACATTAAATTCCACAAAGACCACATTAAAGACCACTGACTTGCTGATAAATGAAAGTGTTATAACACTCTTCAGTCTTCAGTGTCTGAGGTGATTCCCTTGGAGATCTTTTATCTGCCAGAAATCAAAGGGTCTTAAACTCAAGTATAATTGATGGAACTTTGTGTACACTCAGACTCAGGCTGTAATATACTGTGTTTATCTCGTCACTTGGTTTGGCCCATGTAATTATACTACAACATGAGGGTCAGTTTGTGTGGTTTAAACAAGTTTGATCTTACAAAGAGCAGCTGAACCAGAAGATAAAACAAACACATTCTCTGTTTGTGATACTGTAATGTACAGGATACGTAATCACAATACTCAGAATCTGTTCATGACTTCATCAGTATACACAAGTATCACAATACTGTCATCTTCACTGTGATGTTTCCACATTTGTTTTGTCCTTCAAGAAAGAAAAAAAATAATTCTGGCCAAATTTCATAAAAACGCCATTCAGATAATCTTGCAGTGCTGAATGACAAAACTGAGAAGTGAAAACAGCAGAGACTCACATTTCAAACATTCTGCAGTTCAACTGGAAGCTGGTATGAAGCATCATTCTGTTGTTTACATTTTCTGTAGATCAAAAAACCACCAACAACAACAACAACAAGCACAGCACAAACAGACAGACCAGCTATCAGTCCAACAGGCCCATCCTTCTTCCCTCCATCCTCTGTGTGTCCTCCTGTCTGACCTGCTGGGGAGAAACAGGTGTGAGGTGTCAGCTGTCAGGTAGGTGATGAGTGAAGAACAGAACAGAATCCATTTCCTCTTCAAACTGCTGTCAGACATTATCTACTGCACTCTGATCACATCACTCAGACCAGCTGCTTTCTACAAAGTCTCATCAACAACATCTTTAGAAACAAACATCAACAACCAGGAAGCAGCTTCACCTCTGATCACACACACACTCAACTCTACTCACTCACCTGGAGGATCAACAACACTCAGTGTGATGCTGCTGATGAGCTTCTCTTGGTTTATTCCTCTCTGAATGACACGACACTCGTATGTTCCAGCATCATTAATCGTCACGTCCTTCAGAATCAAAGACACGTCTCCATCCTTCATCTGTCTGTCCTGCAGATCCACCCGGTTCTTAAAAGATGGATGCTGGTTGTCTGGAGCAAACTGCCCATCCCTGTACACAACAACATGCTGTGTCCCCAGATCAGCTCTGCTCCACTCAAGTATTATGAAGTTGTTGTTTGAAGCTCGACAGGGCAGAGTGACGTTCTGTCCAGACTCGGCTGTGATGATTTTTGGGTCTGAAAGAGAAACTAAGAGAGCAGCGAGGTTAAAGGAATCAAATACACAATGCACCTTTGGATCAGTAATGGTGTAACCTGCAGCCTATGCTGTTTTCTTTCTGCTAAGTATCATTCTTACATATATTGGTGAAGAATTCAACAAATAAAATTGTCGTTTTGTCTGAACGTTTCTTTCCTGCCCTATTTGTTTTCTACTCTTGATCATTGGCTGAGTCTTTACCATTCTGGCTATTGTTCGATCCATTCGAATGGTAGTCTTCCATTTTCTTTCACATCTCTCTGGTTTGGCTTTCCATTTTAAAGTGTTGCCGATCATTTGAGCTGAGCAGCCTATCATTTTCTGCACTTCTTTACAGGTTTTCCCCTCTCCCATTAACGTTTTGATTAAAGCACGCTGTTCTTCTGAACAATGTCTGGCACAACCCATCTTTCTCAGGTTTTCAGAGAGAATTGCATGTACAACATGTGCTGGCTTCATCCTTAAATACTACCTTAAATACCACCACATGGCCACCTGTGTCTTCACATAATGAACGACCTCACTCATTCACTTAATTCTTCAGTTACACAGACTCGGGTGCATCCATATCATGAATGTTGGGTCTGTTGGTTTCTCTAAATCTACTACACCAGCGTTCTCCAACCATTTTTGCACCATGGACCAGTTTGTGTCTGACAATATTTTCACGGATCAGCCTTTAAGGTGTCATAGATAAATACAACAAAATACAAACAGTAGCAGTACCAAAAAAAGGAGATTTATTCATAACACACGGGAAAAGACCCAGGGAAACTGAGTTAACGATAAAAATGATAAAAAACAATAAAAACCCCGAAAACCATAAATTTCACACCAGAGTCTCAACTCTCATGGTACCAAATGACTCCAGTCCATGGTCTGATTGTTGGGGACCTCTGTACTACACCTACTGTTAAATTATTTGCCATGTAATAATGTGAGTTATACCAAAAACACTGATTCATCAGGTTAGTCATGTTGGACTGCTATTATTTTGAACACAACTCTAACTTTAAAACTATTGTCTGCACAAAACAAAGAAAACAGAAACAAACAAACAAAAGACATACAAGTCTCTCTTACAGTTGTTTAGAACATTTATCTAAAATCTAATATCCTCCCCTGTAAAAACTCATCAATCATCACATTATTATCTATAAGCACATACTCAGTTCATCTGTTTGTCAGTAAATTGTGTAGTTACTTTTGAGCCTTTGAAAATATGGGACTGTATATAAAAAATAATTAAAACCCCTGTTAATTGAAGATGAAGGTCTTCTACCCTTTAGCATCCTGATTGTTTGATTTAAATCCAGTGCAGTAGTGTACACTGTCAAATAAACTAAATAAATGCAAATATTAATTCACTAATTGCTGCTTTTACACAAAATATGACTAATTTTGGTGACTTTGCATCGATGTGTGTTAAACAATTATTATAAGAT
Source organism: Oreochromis niloticus (assembly GCF_001858045.2). Lineage (NCBI taxonomy): Eukaryota > Metazoa > Chordata > Actinopteri > Cichliformes > Cichlidae > Oreochromis > Oreochromis niloticus. The sequence continues at coordinate 54,899,488 of NC_031967.2, forward strand.
TTTTTAAAAAAAGACTGTATATGAACAATGCACATAACCACGGTTGCAGCATTCATCAGTTTGTCCTTTCTTTAAAGGATCAAACCTTTTGCTGAGCATGTTGGTGTGTTGAAACTGAGTGTGAATGAGGAGGCAATGTGACTGACAATATGAGGGACATTGAATCTTAATTGGTTATTTGTGACTGATGAGTTGTGTTGGCCATTGATACGTTTTTGTTTTTTCACTCTAAATGGCCTGTATTTATATAGCGCTTTTCTAGTCCCTAAGGACCCCAAAGCGCTTTACATATCCAGTCATTCACCTATTCACACACACATTCACACACTGAGACCATAGAAAAATAAGCAAATAATTAAAAATAATTTAAAAGACCATAGATTTCTTTTGTATTTCTTAAGACTTGAAAATATTCCCTAAAGCTATAAAAACATCACAAATAGCTGAAAATGAACTAGTATCTTTGTGATGCATCGACACAACTAGCCAAGCTACCTTGCCTTAGCCGACAGCTTCAAATTCCACAGTTTTGTATATGGGCAACCACAAACTACCAGCTTCAGTTTGTGGTATGATTTTGTCAGAATGGATGTGAACATTTCTGATATGCAATGTCTATATATCGACCCAACACAGTACAGAAAAGAAAGCATCCCTGTCATTATATCTCGAGTCTCTGCATGCTGCTTTTTCTGTAGCTACAGTACAGCGCTTAAAAAACGACCTATGTAGCTCTGTACATACGACTGTATATGTAAATGACTCCTAAAACTAGGGATGCACCGATACCGATACCGGTATCGGGTATCAGCCTCGATACCACATTTTCTAAAGTACTCGTACTCGTTAAAAGTATATACCGGAGACCGATACCACGGTCTGAGAAATGTCTATGTTTGAGCGACGTGTAAGGGCGCCGAGTGCCCACCCCCAGGCCCCGGCTGCAGCTCAGAGCTGCAGCAAACTCTTGCAAGAGGTGAGAAAATGTCCAGAGACAATCCACGTGCTGTGAAAATAACAGAGGCAATTATCGAGTACATTGCATTGAGTGACCAGCCACTCTCGGAGGTAGAAAATGTTGGATTCCTGCGTCTCCTCCATGTTCTGGAGCCCAGATATGATGCCCCAAGCCACCACTACATGACTGACACGGAGTTGCCTAAACTACATGAGTCCACGAAAAAACATATCCACAGCCTACTGCAAGCCTCCTCTGCGTTTAGTTTCACCACGGATATTTGGACAAGCAGTGTCAGCCCCGTGTCGCTAATTAGCCTAACCTCCCAGTGGATAGACGAGTTTCACGCCGCAACGAGCCATATTACATGCCAAACAAGTCAACTCGCACACCAGCCAGGCTATAGTGCATGTGTTTGAGGAAATAGTCCAGACATGAGGTATACATAAAACATCAGTACATGTTGTGCTTCGTGACAATGCCAAAAACATGATTAAAGCCATGAATGACGCAGGGCTCCCAAGTCTGCCGTGTGTTGCGCACACGCTCGAACTGGCTGTTCACGAGGGCTTATTAGCACAGAGGAGCAGAGCTGATGCTATAGCAGTGGGGCGGAAAATAGTTGGGCATTTTAAACATTCCGCCTTAGCCTACTCCCGCCTCGAGGACATTCAGGGACAGCTCAACCAGCCAATAAAGAGACTGCAGCAGGACGTACAGACGCGCTCTCGCCCCTTTTGAGGAAAAAACTAAAAAGGTGAGCAGCTACGACGCACTAGCCTCTGATGTCATCCCAGCTGTGACTGTGCTAGTGAGACTTCTAAACAGAGAAACAGACGAACAAATGTAAAATTAAATTTGGGTTTTTTATAATTATTTATTCTGTAATATGTTGCATACAACATGCTTTTCATTTTAAATAAATGTTCTTAATTCCAAACTAGTGCCTTGTTTGTTTGTTTTTTTGTTAAATTATATGACTAAAGCTGTTACCTGTAAATTTAAATCATGTTTTTATTAAGTACTCGGTATCGGCGAGTACTGAAATGCTCGTACTGAAATGCTCGTACTCGTACTCGTTTTCCAAAAAGTGGTAACGGTGCATCCCTACCTAAAACTAAATGTTCAGTCTAAGTATTTGCCTCCTCCCTGATTTCTTACTTTTGAAATGTTTGTCAAAGCTATCCAACCCTTCTCTACCTTGTGTAGAAAAGTTATATAAGTTCCCCCCTTGTTAAATCCTAATTTAATCCGTAATGCATGCTCAATCATCCAGGAAATCCCCAAAAGTTGATTCTGTTCATCTCGAAGTAACATTTTCAGTGGTAGAAACTTGAACAGAATCAACTTTTGGAACTGTCATTAACCACCAGGCCTGGGGTCCGTTCTTCGTACCTCGCTAAGTAAGTTAGCCGGATTTGAATGTTGACGATTTCGCGTGATCTTGGATCGTTCGGTTCTCCGAAGCTCATCTGGGACTTGCTGTCATAGCAACAGATCCGTAAGCGTAAACCTGCTCGGGAGCAGGTTTACTTTATGTAAACAGGATTAGATCGCGGCCACTCAGGTATGTCCGCTGCAGTTATATGAAAGCAAGAGCGATATGTCGCCACTGTTTTACCATAAATAAATATTATCAATGTAACTAAAGATAATGCAGCATTTGATTCTTTTATTGATTTCATACAGATACATACAGGTCATTTCCGAAAAAAAGGGAAATGTACTATTAATCATTCTATTACATGTATTTGATTATTTCAGATGTAATTCATATTTTAGAGTAGTAATAGTAAATTATTTCGTGTAATCAAGATGAGAGACCACGACTATAAAAGCGAAGGTGGATTTGGGAAGTCTGTCGCAGCCATGTCCTGTCCGTTTGTACGCGAGCAAGGAAGGTGCAAGATTGATAAGGAGAGTTTACAGAATTTAGCGTATATTGCGGGATAGACAGGATCCTTTAGCTCAGCGCGACGGTGTGCTCATAGAGAGATATCGATTCTCCCGTGAGGGTATTATTTACTTTCTTCCTCTCTCTCTCTCTCTCTCTCTCTCTCTCTATATATATATATATATACTTACTGTACTGTATATACTTACTCCCGACTTACTGTGCATGCTTCAGTCACCCCTTGCATGGGAACAGGTAAAAGTGATGGAGTGTTATGTCAAACTACACACAAAAAAACCCACAATGTCAATAAATGTCACAGTACAAAAAGGGGTGTGACGAGGGGGTGCAGGACCACCACCTGTCTTTATTTGCTCTGCCCTTTTCTTGGTTGCTGTTATAAACAAACAAACAGATTATTCCAGGGTCTCTTGTCATAGACTAAAAGCAATATAAGTGATAAATATTACCATTCTGTGGAATATTCTTATATTTCACTTTTACTTTTTCCCATGTTCTAGTGGGTCCTGTTGTGGCTCTAATGTGGAAGAGGATATGATGTAATATAATATAATGTGGTATAATATAATATCACATGATATAATGTAATATCATGGATCACTTACGAGTTTAATTTGTCAGCAACTTTCTGCCAGCCCTCTCTCCTTGCTTTTGTAGCCTTTGCAGTGTTCCTCTGCGTTTTAATTAAACTCTGAAACTCCTGATATCCCTCAATCAAGAGTTCTTGGTCTGCTGCCGTGAAATACTGAGCGCGCTCCTTCAACATCTTCGCCGACCAATCACAGGGTTGCCGATCAATGTTTCTACTATCGATGCGTAGCCCCTTTTAAGCCACCCAGTGATCTCAGATTACTTCATCCAGCTATACTAATCGTCAACAACAGGTGTGTTCGGAGAACCGGATTAGCGAGCTCAAAGTTAGCGCGATGATTTGATCTTGGATGTGTCATTTGATCTTGGATGTAGTAAGCGAGGTACGAAGAACGGGCCCCTGATCACTACCAGACCTGTTGAATCAAGAAATCCATTAAATAGATCCTGTCTGACAAAGTGAAGTTGGCTAAGGTTTTGGGACTCCATTGGTTCATGGGCCATTTTCCACAAATAGAAAAAAAAAATAATTGCACTGTAACACTGACACACAAATTGACTTCTTTGTTTCTGTGCATTCTGGATCGCAGTGACAAATGTCCACCCAGCCTCGTGTCGCTTTCACATACACGGACATGTCGAGCCAATTCATAATTAACTCCTAAGGGAAATATTGTTAAAATATAAGCCATCTTCTGTAAACATCACAGAAACATCATTTGGTTTTTATCAGCTAAAATCTCACCTGCAGAGATGAACACAAGAAGGGCAACACTGAACAAAATGGACCATGATGATGCACTCACGGCAGCCATTTTTGATTTCGAGTTCTGCTACTGTTGTAACACCTTGAACACGTCACCTTTAAGTAAGTCACATTAGAGTGACGTTTGGTAGGCTGGACTGTTGGATGAACCGAAATAAGTGCGCTGTAAGAAAAGAGTCACAATGGTAACAGCGAGGGATATTGTGACGAGCTTTGCACGTTCTGGTGGCTTTTATTTGTTTTTGGTTTTTTCCACCTTTATGTAACTTGAGCTGGTTTTCAGCTGCTCTGCACACACTCACACACACACACACACACACACCGCCCTCCTCCGGTCCCGGCACCATCCTTGAAGGGGAGGCTGATGGAGATCAGGTGCATGTCAGCCTCCCCTGACACCACACTCTGAAACCACTGCTCCACCATACATATCCCTTGTTGCAGTATGTACATGTGTGTATATGTGTGTATATGTGTGTATATGTGTGTCTGTCAATGACATAGGCAGTTGCAAACAACATCAATCTACAACTCTGATTATCCTACCAGCTAACAACATCCCAGCAGCCAGCTCAACAGCTATTTTATTTCATCCATCAGCCTCCAATTTTTAAGAACTATGTTACACTTCGAATGACTTCTGCATGTTTTGTATCTCAGTTTGTTCTATTTAAAGATAGAAAACAGTGGAAAACATTTACTGTTGTTCTGTGGATATCCCTTAAAAACCTAAATCTTAAAAGCTAGAAATCCCATTTATTCCATTTTCCAAGTGTTGTTTCTGTTTTCCAGTCAATAAAGGATGTTGTGGAAGCAGTCAGCATGAGTCCCACATACAGACTGCTGTAGAGGTTTACTATGTAGGTCTGAGAACATCCTTCTACATCCTGGTTGAAAGATTTTGAATGTTTGAATATTGACGTTTCCTGGAAGTTTTGTGTTGTACCTATACTTTGTTAGTTAAAGTACAGGTGTTATCAGTATAATCGTGTATCTGTCCCTCACTTGTTTTTTCTGTTGATGCTGCTTCGACTTTGTTCAACTCAGATACTGTAGGCCATTCTGAGACACCTTCATATGGCTATGAGATTTGATCAGAAGCTTTCTAACTGGAATTATTGACAATTATTTTAAAACAAACAAACCACTGAGCAGGATTGAAGTGCCAGAAACCTGCAGGTAGAAAGGATTTAATGAAAAAAACCTGCTTGACTTTCTCTCAAACCAACACTGTGACAAGAGACATTTTTAATCGTTGTTTGACACAAACTTGAATGTGTGTAGATCTTTTATGCTACAAACACAAACCAAGACATTTAAAATGAATGACTCAATGTAGGCAGTTATTAGAGTGTGGCATGATCTTCTACAGCATTGCTCATGTCTTCAAAAAGAGAAAATGAAAAAATATAAATAAATGAATAAAAGATTCAAGATGAAATGAAGTTGTCATTATACCTGTGGAGAAGCAGTTCTACAGTTTTGCTTGATTTTCAAGACGAGATAAAAGTGTTTAAACTCTGAGGCCTCCTACATCCTACTGCTTGTAACCCAGAAATAAATGTCCACGTTGCAGTAGGGCCTATAATGGAGGATCTACAGGTATATCCTGTACAAGAGTTTTTACCTCCACTGTGTAAAAGAAGTGTGTGGGACACAGCTGGAATATACAAACTATGGAGGAAGGAAGACTACATGTATAGAATCTTACACCTAGCATTATAAAATCATAGGTTAATACAGGGCTACACCAACAATTTATGATGCAGTTTCTTTTAGACGTTATGACATCGCTTTAAAATTAGACTCCTTGCCGAGAACACTTCATTTAGTTAAACTCCTGTTGCCTTGCCTCCTATCTCCTCATGAGTCTTCCTCACCTGACATGCTCACCCGTCTGGTGTGAGGGACTAAGACACGGGAAATGAAAACAGGATGTACAGACCGAGGAATGAGAAAAAGATAAAAGGCTTTAAGCTGTGAGTCCTCCTGCATTGTTCCAGTGTGAACCAGAAAGTCATTTAAACAGTTCTTCCTCTTTAACTAGATGGCAATTGTTTTTAGCTGCGAGTTTTGTGTATGTGTGTGTACTTGTATACATCGTTGTGTTTGAACCAATAGAAAAACTCCTCCTCAGAGGAAGAGGGCGGGCTTTACTTGGTGTCAGTGACAGAAATGAAAAAAAGCTCAAATGAGTGAGAAGGACGATGAAGGAAACGTCTGTGCTGTGTCTGCTCTGTAAGTAGAATCTCTGTGTTTGTTTCATCAGCTGTTTTTTAAAGTAATTATTTAATTAATAATTTTCATATTTATTATTTTCTCATCAAAACTTTATTGAAACATGTTGCTGACAACAAATTGAGGTGAAAAAAACCACCCAAAACAAGTTAAGTCTGTTTACTGATCTGAAACATGTAAGTGTGACAAAAACCTAAGAAATCAGGAAGGGATCCACGAGTTCAGAAATCTGAAGTTGTCCCAAATGAAGACTAAACAGATTACAAAATAGATTCCTCATATTTTAAAAACAGATAGTCAGACACAAATTGATAGGTTTGTAGCTTGAACCTATTCGCTGGAACGTTGAAGGCAATGTAATTACACAGCAAGCAAGACACGAGTAGGCAACATTCCTTATGTTTCACGTGCACGGGAGAGAACTGGACAGGCGCCGTTCCTTCGCTTGACCCCAGTTGCTCTCGTCCGCTCTCCCGTAACACTGCTCTTTTATTGTGGTTACATGAATATGCATAGGTTCATTAACATATGACATCTTATATAGGTATGCATGTGAACAAAGAATACCCTGAGTGTGTGTGTGTGTGTGTGTATCTACAGTTAAGCCCAAAATTATTCATACCCCTGGCAAATTTTGACTTAAAGTTACTTTTATTCAACTAGCAAGTTATTTTTTGACTGGAAATGACACAGGCGTCTCACAAAAGATAATAAGATGATGTACAAGACGCATCATTGTGGAGAAAAAATATTTCTCAGCTTTTATTTACATTTGAGCAAAAAGTATCATGTCCAGAATTATTCATACCCTTCACAAACTGTCACAGTCTCTGGGAAAATCCAAAGTTCCATCCATTCCAAATAGTCAAAGCTGTTCTAAAGCATCCTAATTACCCTGATTAATTGGAAATAGCTGTTTTGATCAACTCAACAGGTGAAAAACAGCAGCTCTCTGCAGGTGGTCTGTGGACAGTCATGGCTAAGACAAAGGAACTCAGTGAGGACCTGCAGCTGTGCATTGTGGCTGCTCACAAGTGAGGAATGGGCTACAAGGCCATATCCAAATGTTTTCAAGTTCCAGTGGCTACAGTGCAAAGTATTATTAAAAAATACAAGATGTTCCGCACTGTGGAAAATCTCAGAGGACGTTGTCGGAAGCCAAAAGTGAAACCTGTGCTGGCCAGGAGAATAGTGAGAGAGGTGAAAAAGAATCCAAGGATCACCACCAAGGCCGTTCTGGTGAATCTGGGCTCTGCTGGTGGCAATGTCTCAAGGCAGACAGTCCAACGGACACTGTTGGGTTCCACGGATGCAGACCAAGGAAAATGCCACTTCTCCAGGCACTTCTAAGGCATGCAAAAGCTCATTTGGCCTTTGCAAATGCTCATCTGGACAAAGAAGAAGGTTTCTGGTCTTCAGTGTTATGGTCAGATGAAACAAAAATTGAATTATTTGGTCACAATGATGTTGGCATCATTGTGATCATTTGGCATAAAAATGGAGAAGCCTTCAACCCACAGAACACCATCCCCACTGTCAAACATGGTGGTGGGAACCTAATGCTTTGGGGGTGTTTTTTAGCCAATGGACCATGGAACCTAATCACAGTAAACAGCACCATGAAAAAAGAGCAATACATGAAGATTCTCAACAACAACATCAGGCAGTCTGCAGAAAAACTTGGCCTTGGGAACCAGTGGACATTTTAGCACGACAATAACCCAAAACATACAGCAAACGTGGTGAAGAAATGGTTAGCAGACAACACCAGTAACGTTTTGCAGTGGCCTAGCCAGAGTCCTGACTTGAATCCAATTGAGAATCTGTGGAGGGAGCTAAAGATCAGGGTGATGGCAAGAAGACCCTCCAACCTGAAAGATTTGGAGCTCATTGCTAAAGATGAATGGGCAAAAATGCCTGTGGAGACATGCAAAAAGCTGGTCTGCAATTATAGGAAACATTTGATTGCTGTAATAGCCAATAAAGGCTTTTTTCTATTGATTATTGAGAAGGGTATGAATAATTCTGGACATGATACTTTTTGCTAAAATATAAATAAAACCTGAGAAATATTTTTTTCCACAATGATGCCTCTTGTACATCGTCTTATTATCTTTGGGGAGACACCTGTGTCATTTCTGCTCAAAAAAGAACTTGCATATTGAACAAAAGTAACTTTAAGTCAATATTTGGCAGGGGTATAATTATGGGCTTAACTGTATGTGTGTATGGGGTCAAGATGTAACCCCAGGAAGACTCCCCAAAGCTGGTGCCAGGAGTCTAGCGGTACATCTGAACAAAAGGCTCTTAGACTCAAACAGATATACGTGTGTTTGTTATACCATATATCAGCAAGAGAAGATACGACCTCTCCTAGGAGGTGTGTGATCTATGCCAGAACACTCTGAAGAGGAGTGAACGCACTCCCCTCTTCATGCTACACAGAGTTGTTACAGACCTCCTAGGATGAGACATTCTTTCAATCTACAAATGATTATATACTTCTAAGCATATATGAGTAAATATTTCTAAGCATAAATGACAATAAACAATACAAATCTAACACAAATGTTTGGACTTCAGTCCCAATAGCATTAGAAACATTATGGGCTTTTTAAGTTAAGCTTTCCTGCACATCAAGGCAAAGTCAGATCGTCCATATTTTCAACCAAAGTTCAGTGTAGCTTCTGTCTGTTGAGAAAACAGCAGTATGTGAAACATGAGTGGGTCAATGATTGGACAGCTCTTTTCTTCAGTAACTGTATCCAAGACATTTTCTCTCTGAGGATCTCTGTCTGAGCAACGTGCCCCCTTGTTTCTCATCACTAATAGAGAACTTGGCAAAGACATGATGAGACATAATCAGAGATGGTGCTTAATCGCACATAGCAAAACTGGCCCACTCAATGTGCTTACACATGGCCCACATACCACAAAGAATGACGGCCCTTTGGTGGCCCAGATCTGGGCCAGCACAAGGCCAGTTGCAGACACACTTCTTTTGATCAGTAGCTGACTTGCTCTACTGCCTGAGCTACAGCCAGGTTTTGGATAATGTGTACACCCACAACCGTGTCAAACCTGCATTTGAAACGCTGGCTACCATAGCAGTATAGTATTGCAACATGGCATTTGGGTTTTCTAACTAAAATAGGAAAATAGGAACATAAATAGTGTCATCTGGCAACAATCCAGTTGATATACACCGAGCCGTGACACCAGTCAGTCAGACGTGCCAGCTTGATGCCGGATCCAGGCCAGACCAGTTTTCTATGAGCCTGGGCTACATAAACCAAATCATAATCGGTCCAGATGTGGCATGCCATCACATAAACAGTGCCATTTACGTCAGGTCTGGCCCACATCTGGATGACATACCACTGACCACGCCAGAAGTCAGCCAGCAGTGCCGGCTTGACACCAGATCCGGGCCAGACCTGTCTGCTATGTGGGATAAAGACTCCCACTGTCTCAAAGTCATCTTTACAACCTTATGAATTAGTCACAACACATTGGCTCCCCACTCAACATGCAGACAGGCAAACACAGTCATGAAGTCAGATGGACACAGCAAGATTTTTACTGTTATTGAAGAAAAGAGTGTTCACAGCTGGCTTTAACATAGACCTTAATTTTCCATTTTTCATATTTTCATTAAGTCTGCAATCATTTCATTTCAAATTATCCATGAAAAATATGACAAAAAAGTAAAATCTGCAGCAATATTCTCAGTTTATAATAAAAAGTACATTTTCTTTTTATCTTATACTGTTTGCTAAAAAATTATGGCATGTTATTGCATCATCTAAGGCTTCTAAACTGGAAATGTGACAGATGATAAAATAAAGCATCCACTCTTACAGTGAGCACCTTCTTTGGTTCTGTTATGCATGGATGGGCTTTTCAAAAAAAAAAAAGGGGGGGGGGGGGGGGGGGCTCTTCTTGATGTTCACCTCAAAGTGTCATTTCTTTAGTTCTGATGTCACTGCTGAGCTGCAGAACAAACCAAGGTCAGTAACCTTCCTCTGTCACAGTTTAAACCTGATAAATGCTCACTGATATGACCTGATTGGGTTCATGTCTGCATATTGGATCTTTAAAAACGGATAGTTGCAATGCAGATACAGCAAAACATCCTTTTAACAATGGTATTGTCATTTTAGCCCTCACAGCTCATCTGACTGTGAGTCCCAGCAGCTCTCAGTTCTTTAAATATGACTTTGTGTCTCTGAGCTGTGAGGAGGACGACAGCTCTGCTGGATGGACTCTGAGGAGAAACACAAGCAAAGAAACCAAGACTCAATGTGGAGCTGAGTGGGGCAAATCTACTGGGAATTCCTGCAGTATCAGCTATATCTTAACACAGGACAGTGGAGTTTACTGGTGTGAGTCCAGAGAGGGTCCCATCAGTAACATGGTTAACCTGACAGTCACTGGTAAGCTGAGTGTGTGGAGTTAGTGTTGATGAAGCTGTGTGTAAATGGATGAAATGCTGTAGTTTGTCTCTGTGTTGAGGTGGATCAGTGATCCTGCAGAGTCCTGTCCTCCCTGTGATGGAGGGAGATGACGTCACTCTGCTCTGTAAAACAAAGACCACTCCCTCCAACCTCCCAGCTGCTTTCTATAAAGATGGCTCCCTCATCAGGAAGCAGCCTACAGGTCACATGACCATCCAGCATGTTTCCAGGTCTGATGAAGGCCTCTACAAGTGTGACATCAGCGGTCATGGAGAGTCTCCATCCAGCTGGATCACTGTCACAGGTGACACACTCACCTGTCTGTGTTTCTGCAGGTTTCAACATTCACAATGTGACGACAAGTTAATGACTGTGTTTGCTTTATTTTAGAGAAACACACCACCACACCTCCACCTACATCCACACCTCCACCTGATAATAACCACATGTCTTTCATCCTCCCTGTGTTGATTGCTGCATCAGTCTGTGTTTTGGTTCTTCTGGTGATACTGGTGATGAGACGACTTGTTCATAGGAAACCTGAAGGTGAGACTCAGACTTGTAGACTATACATGTCTAGGTTTGTTTTGTAGAATAAAGTAAAGTATACACTCATCGTGATTACATTAGTATTAGTGTTAGTATTTATTCTCAATGTAACGAGGACTTAATGACTGTGTTTGCTTTATTTTAGACAAACACACCACCACACCTCCACCTACATTCACACCTCCACCTACATCCACCTCTTCATCACTCTCCCTTCCTGTTCTCTCTGTCTTGTCATCTGTTGGATCAGTCATTGCGTTTGCTCTCCTGTTAATGAGATGCATTTGTAGGAAAGGTAAAGTTGATATTTGGACATCTGAGCTTTTTTAGAGTTTGTACTCAATATAAATATATGTGTGTGTACGTACCTACTGATTGTATTGACTGTGAATTAACTTGTTAATGAAGCAACAATGTTACAAAACTGTGTGCCTGCTTAGTGAGGTATGGTCTGTTAGGAAAGACAGGATTTTAAATCTTCAGTTGGTTTGTAAACTGGAAATTGGCAACATGGTTTACAAATTTACACTGTCTAACCTCCAATGATTTAGACTTGGTTTTAAGTTGATGGACATTACTGTGTTTTCATAATAGTTAATACAAGTTAATAGATGATTAAAGAGATTATGCTTTATAAATAGCTAGATAAATACAAAATGGTGAATGATTAGGAACAAACTGAACATTCTTTATTTCTGAATTAGGGCTCAAGTTTAACCCTGAAATTAAAATTTTTATTATTATTTTTTTAAGTGTGTGTGTGTATATCACATGGTGCTTACAGAGTGTTATTCTTTAACCCTGAAATCACAATTATTTTTATTATTTTTGAGTCTCTGTGTGTGTGTGTGTGTGTGTGTGTGTGTGTGTGTGTATCACCAAGTGTTGTTCTTTGTGTGCTGAACTGTTTGTCTGTGGTCTGTGGTTAATAGACACTAACAGGTCTGCAGTCATCCAGTTTCCTGTTTGTCATCATAAAAAACAATATATATGTGTTATATGTTATACATATGTGCTTTATATTTAGATGATACCAACATTTTAGAAGCATCTAGATATACATTCTGAATCTGACTGTATTAAACTAAATAATTTCAAATGAAAAGATCTGTGTCTCTGATCTGTCCTGTTCACATAATGATTTTTGCAGTAGCCACTAGTTTACAAAGAGCTTTATTATCACCTGCATAACCTACACTGATGCCCTCTGTATGTGTTTTATTGTGCAGACATTGATATAGATGCAGTCTACTCAACAGCAAGAACAAAAGACATCAAAGACAAGGACAACAAATCAAAGATCAGAGGTACAGCTCCTGTTTACAGCTAAAACTGAGGCCGAGCTTTGATCTAACATATTTAAACCTTTGAAATAGTATAGTATAATTCACCATCTTTATCATCATATTAGCTTGTTAATATTTAGTAATTGGCCCTGTGTGCATTGGTGGGAACATTGCAGGTTTTGTGTGTGTGTCTGTGCGTGTGCGTTCGTGTGTGTGTGTGTGTGTGTGTGTGTGTGTGTGTGTGTGTGTGTGTCAACAGCAATATCCTGTTTTTGAGGCTTCAAGCAAAGAAGATTGATTAATAATCTACATTTGACTACAGTTATATTTTCAACATTGATGTAGGAACAGATCGGGCAGTTTAATGGTGACCATTGCTGTTTTAGAAGGAACAGAATATCTTTTTGTCCAAATTGCAGCTCATTTTCTTAGGGACACGTGTAACCTTAAAGGTGCTACTGCATTGATTCACCCTCCTACTATGTGCTAAATGAAAGGTGTGTTGTGACTTTTGATTCAAATCTGTGCTAGTTAATATTTTATAACCTGTGTTAATGAGACATACAGTAATTGCCAAAATCAGCTCACACAGTCCTTTAATACAAGAACTTTTTAATTGTCTGCAGTTAAAACCACAGCTGCAGCTTCCTCCTGGTGCGAGAACATGCTTACTTTGTGCTCTGTGGTGAAGAGTGTCAGTCTGCATTAAAAAAAGTTGCCAGTTTTGTGGCCGTCCACCTGCCTTTTCACAAAAATGTCCCCCACTTCTATGTGGTCATTGTGTGTTTCACAGCAGAGGTATTAGGATGAGGAAAAAAAACTCATCAGATGCTGTGGTTTATGAAAACCATCACTGAATCTTTTCATGCTGCTGCATAAAAGAAAACAGTAACACAGGTTTTGTTGTAGTGCAGTAATATAACAGCAGTCATTCTGTTGTAGTAACTGAAATCTCTTTATTCTGCAGACACAGAATCAGTTGCAGTATACTCAGCAATGAGAACTGAAGGCATCAGTCATGAGCTAAAAACCATCAGAACAAGAAGGCCCAGGTACAGCTGCTCTGTATGTCTTAATGCATGTTCAATTAACCAGGTAAGAAAGTCCCAGAAAGTTGATTCTGTTCATCTGGACTTGGAGAAACGAACATTCTGCACAATAAAAGCAGAACCCAACAGAAGCCAGTTTATTTATTCAGATAATGCTCATTTTCTTTTTTTTAACTGGACTTCTTTTTATTTGATTTCCTGTCATTTATATCCTGTTCATGGTACATATTCATATCAAATATGACCAGCATTTGTAAAAATTAAATTAGTATATGCATAAGTAATCCCTGTGAACCAGTTATTGTTCTACTCTTTAATTTATATGAGGTCAAAGAGGGGGGGACTTAAAATTAATATTTTGAAAGGAGCAAACAAGCTCCTTTAAATTTGGTTACATAACATCTTTTTTGTGGTGTCTGATTTAACAAGGAGGAATCCTGTACAATGGAAAGAGATTTTGATAACGACCAGTTTCCCATCGAAGTGCCAAATAAAAAAGATAGTTGTGAGCTTGCTGGACATGATATCTGTAACATGCAGCCATCTACTGGCTGAACATTGGTTGGTTCTTTTTCTCTATCTGCTAAGTAGCATACATCTTTAATGATTTAAAAAATGAGTCACTAACAATTCAAAAATAAATTCCAACTTTTGCACTTCCAATTCTTGTTTTTAAAGTTTTTACAGTCATTAATAATATATGCTGTAAAGCCAATACATGCGGGAAAAATAACAGTTGAAAGAAATCAATAAAAGCCCCAAAGTATCATGACATCCAAGCCATGAGTGCATAAGAAATTCTGACAACAGCTGATGTTTGACTCTTTGGGAACACTGTGTTTTCATTGTTTCCAATGTTTAGCCAGAAAAAAAAAAGTATTCAGAACATGAGGCATTTTGCCTTCACTGGACAACGGAGGGAGTAGACCGGAGGGAGGAGAGAGAGTGCTGGGGAATGGCACACAGGGAATTCCTCAATCAGATCAACTTTAATAGGCATAGTCTCATAATCAGACACTGACAGTGATTTTGAAGACAAGGAGGAGACTGATCTCCAAACAAGCCCATCAGCAGTTAACAAATTTCACATAAAATCTAATTTAAAACTTTACATACAAGATGTTTGTTAGATGGGGCTGAGATATACAGGCAAGCCCATAATTATTCATACCCCTGGCAAATTACTTTTATTTAACTAGCAAGTTTTGTTTTGACCAGAAATGACACAGGCGTCTCCCAAAAGACAAGACGATGTACAAGAGGCATCATTGTCTGCTAACCATTTCTTCACCACTTATGCTGTATGTTTTGGGTCATTGTCGTGCTGAAATTTCTGCTGGTGCCCAAGGTCATGTTTCTCTGCATACTGCCAGATGTGAATCTTCATGTATTGCTCTTTTTTCATGGTGCCATTTACTGTGACAAGGTGCCCTGGTGCATTGGCTGAAAAACACCCCCAAAGCATTAGATTCCCACCACCATGTTTGACAGTGGGGATGGTGTTCTTTGGGTTGAAGGCTTCTCCTTTTTTACGCCAAATGAAGGAAACATCATTGTGACCAAACAATTCAATTTTTCTGACCATAACACAGAAGACCAGAAGTCTTATTCTTTGTCTAGATGAGCATTTGCAAAGGCCAACCAAGCTTTTGCGTGCCTTATCTGGAGAATTGGCGTCCTCCTTGGTCTGCGTCCCTGGAACCCAGAAGTGTGCAGTGTCCGTTGGACTGTCTGCCTTGAGACACTGCCACCAGCAGAGCACAGATTCCCCAGGATGGCCTTGGTGGTGATCCTTGGATTCCTTTTCACCTCTCTCACTATCCTCCTGGCTAGCACAGGTGTCACTTTTGGCGTCCGACCATGTCCTCTGAGATTTTCCACAGTGTGGAACGTCTTGTATTTTTTAATAATACTTTGCACTGTAGCCACTGGAACTTGAAAACATTTGGATATGGCCTTGTAGCCCTTTCCTGACTTGTGAGCAGCCACAATGCGCAGCCGCAGGTCCTCACTAAGCTCCTTTGTCTTGGCCATTACTGTCCACAAACGACCTGCAGAGAGCTGCTGTTTTTCACCTGTTGAGTTGATTAAAACAGCTGTTCCCAATTAATCAGGGTAATTAGGATGCTTTAGAACAGCTTTGACTATTTGGAATGGATGGAACTTTGGATTTTCCCAGAGACTGTGAAAGTTTCTGAAGGGTATGAATAATTCTGGATATGACACATTTTGCCCAAATGTAAATAAACGCTGAGATATCTATTTTTTTCCCCCATCATGCCTATTGTACATCATCTTATTATCTTTTGGGAGACACATGTGCCATTTCCGGTCAACAAATAATTTACTGGTTGAATAAAACTAACTCTGAGTCAAAATTTGTCAGGGGTATGACTTATTATGGGCTTGAATATATATGTATATTCTAAATTCAGACAAATCCCAAGTATTAATCATGCATGTAGTCTGTATTGCTCAGAATTGCCTGAAGTATCTTTACATGCGCCTTTATGGTTGTATTGATATAATAACATTATAATCTGGCAGGTCCACCAGACCAGTGAGCATTGGCAGATTATTTGAACACAGCACAATGGTGACCAAATGTTATTGCTCATTCTCCAGTGTTGCAGACAGGCTGCAGCTTCTGGTGATGGTCCCCGTTTCAAAATCTCACTTCTCATCTTGTCAGAGAAATATTCTGTCGCGATGGAGAGAGTTTGACTTCTTAATGTCATTTAATGCAGGTGATGAGCTAATTGTTTCAAGCTTGTAATCATGTTTCCTGTTTTTGTTTGTGTGTGTTTGTGTTCATATGTTAAACCTGAGCCAGACGTCGTCTGCTCTTCACTGAAGTAGTCCACCAGTCCAACCACTGACGTCCAGCTGCTGGTCTATAATCCCCTGCAACACAGATCAGAAGACAGCTACATGTTGAAAAGATGTGTATACAATTTATGTCTTTTTCTTGTGTAAACTCAAAAATCGAATCCAATTTTTTAGGTTAAAAACTTTTATTATTATGTTGTTATTATGTTTTATGTCCTCAGAAACGTCTCTGTTACTTAGATTTTAGTCATGCTTGTTGGATCTCTCTCTTGTTTCTGTGGCAGAAATATGGTTTCTCTGCAGGATTAATAAACTTTTTTTCCCATTTGTTTTTCTCGTGTGGTTTTGTGGGTTTAAAAAAGGTTTTAGATGGAAAATTTGACTTGTTCAAGTTTGGTTGTGGTTATTATTTAGAATAAACCCCTACTCCAAAATAACAACAGCACAGAAAAGATTTGGTACAGCCTCTGTTGTGCTTGACATTTTCCATGAAAGTTTTCACTTTTATCAATTAAATAATTTAAACAGAAATTTCTTAGAGCAGCTTTTTAAATATGAATTTTTTGCTAGTTTTTTAAGTTTTTCTGTGATGAAAAACAGAATTTGAAAAGTTTGACTGCTGGTCATGTACAAAATAAACAATCTGAACAGGTTAACTTGGGCTTTAAGAAGTAATGATGATTTCTTGTCATATGAGACATTTCACAATTCATCTTTTACAAAGACATTTACATCATTTATTTGTTGCTGGGAAACATTCATGGCACCTCACTCATTAGTTCATGATGAAAGCAGAGAGCTGCAGTGTAATAATAAACCTTTGGATTGTCTTTTCTCCACTCAGGAACTGTTAGCTGTACTCCTAGACATGGTGGTAGTTTTTTTGTGTGTGTGTGTGTGAGTTTGTGTGCAGTGGAATCTGAATTGTGTTACAAATGATTGTGTGCCAACATCAGCCCAGCAGCCAGACCCTGAACTTCAACAGGTAACAAAAGCAGCGATGATTTCAGCTGATGTTAAAAACACGACTTTTTATGTACATTTTTCGAGTGTGTATAGCCACACATGATCACATGATCAAATGTTAATGGTATTTTTTTTAGCAGTCCTAATGTCATCTGTCTCTTAGTCTCATCTTCCTCACATCTTATTGTAGCTTTAAATAAAATACTCTTTTCTCATGTCTATGAAAATGTTTCAAAATAAATAGACAGGAAATTGAGAGTGTCTGTCTGCTGAAACACTGCAAGGCTGCCAGAGAAGGGAAAAGGAGAAGGAATCAGAGAGTGTTATTTATGGTCAGTAGTTGAGGTGAATTAAGGTTATAATAATAGTAGTTCTCATAATAATATACCAATTTTTTATAAGATACAGGGAAATGGTTGCTAGAGGGTGCCGTTACTCTCCAGGGCACCAGAGGGTTTTGCATTACTATTTTTAAAGCCTGGCAGAATTGCAACCACATTTTTTTTTTTTTTGCATATGAAACTGGATGAGTTGTACTTACATCTTATGCCATCAGCTTGTCCTAGGTCACGGTTTCCTTCCACACATGGCTTTGCAAAAACTGCATAAAAAGCATTTGCAGCAACAAAAACATAATATTCCAGAAACACACTTTGCCGATCTGATTGGCTGTTGAACTCAAGTTACACTGTTGGGAATAGTTTATTTTGATGCACATGCTATTTTTTTTTTTGCAAATTTGCATTATAATATTTATTTTCGTTTTTCCTGCAGTATATAAAAATTGGTGTATCTCAAAAATAAAACTATGAAGACACTCAAAATAAACTTCCTGTGGTTGGAAACTTTGAGGGATAAACCTCTGAAATTTCTCTAAGTAGAAATATATGTAAAGAAAAAAACAAAAACGATTTTCAATTTTTTTGCAGTTTATTGCACTTTTTTGCAATTTATGTAGTTACTATGCACTTAATGCAAACATATTATTAAAATTTGGGATATAATGGTTGTATTGATGTATAGCAACTTGAAATACTCTCAAAAATGCCACTACAGCATGTAAAAATATAAAAATAAGCTCTGGGGGACTTGGTTCTGTGATAGGTCTTAAAGGGTTTAAAAAAACAAAAAATATTTTTGCCAGAAAATCAGGCAGATGGAGAATAAAGTGCTCCACTCTCCCCTATTCTTGAACAAACGCTCTGATTCAGTCCTTGAAATCAAAAGCATCCAATTCTTCAAGTTTAATTCCAGGACTGAGATCTGTATCTGCAGCTCAGATTGAGATTTTGTTTTAAAGTTTTTATTTTTATAATATATTTTAAATTTGTATTAAAGCCCAACCCTTTTATTATTAGGGGTGTGGCCTCTTTGATTGACAGCATGTGGCATCTGTAGCTGCTAACTGTGTTCTAGGCAGCTAATTGTTGTTCCTGCTGGACCTCTGACCGTGATCGTGCTGCTGTATCCTTTTTAATGCAATTATCTGACCAGTAATATGGCTGCTGTGCTGTGTGGCTAACTGAACTAACAGACCGTTCATGAAGCGCTCCAATTTTGGAGAGTGAAATCTTAGGATTTTATTTGGATGTTACTGAGCACTAATTAGCAGGTAGCTGTCTGCACCATGCATCTATGCAGATTAATGATGATTGGACACTTAGACTTTCATTTGTCTCTATGCACCGTTGTAGAAATTCATCTCATGTTAACAATAACGTGGCGCATAGCGTGATGTCAAAAAAGGCACACACCTTTGACATTGTGTGAATAAATCTCAGTGTTCCTCGTCCACATGTAAACGCAAAAACGAGTTTTCGAAAATCTCCACCCTGGTGGGAGTTTTTAAAAATTTCAGTTTTCACTGATCCAAAAGGCCGTTTACATGTGGACGAAAGGCCCAAACACATAGAAGAAGCTGCGTTTTCAAAAATACGCAGCTTACTCAGTACATTTCAAAAACTTTACATGTGGACGTAGCCTTAATCCTGTGTGAAAATACCAAATAATATTAAAAATAATTCTTTTACACTTTGAAAGAGTAGCATTAAAGTATCTTCGATAAAGCCAGTGAAATCTCAGAAACAATAAAGACCAAATTAATAAATGTCACGAATCGGCTGTGTGCAGGCAGGAAGAGGACCCAAAATGCAGGACTCGCAACACACGGGAATGAACTCAGGAAAGCTTTATTAACAGACTCAGGGAAATGACGCAGAACTAAACTAGACTGGGAAAACTAAACCTAAAACTCCACAGAGAGAAACACCAGGGATCACACAGCATGAGGGAGGACACAACACTGACACAGAGAAACACAGGGCTTAAATACACTGGGGAATAACGAGGGTAATGAGACACGGGAGGAGAGCACAGCTGGAAGGAATCAGACATGACGAGACCAAAGGGAAGCAAAACTAGAAACACTGACATGAGACACAGACCTTCAAACTAAAACAGGAAACACACCGACTGAACTCTAGACACATAAACTTAACAGAGACTGGGGAGACAGAACATAGAGACCTGAAATGTGGGACAGAAGGGGACAGAGTTAACACCAGGAAACCAAATAACAAAACCTAAGAATTGGAACTCAGGAAGTACTAAAGAACTAGGGAGCTGGAAATACTTAGGACAGAAACCAAAACACAAGCAGTCATAATCCATGATAAAATCAAAAGTAAAACTCAAAACACTGGGTCACCGACACAGGACCGTGACAATAAAAATATTATGCAAAACTTTATTAGCAATGAACAGACAGACTCACACAATGGGGAACTTTTAATGATGAAGCATTTTATTATATTAAAGGAGATGAATCAACAATATGTGAAAAGCTCTTGAAAGTTAAATTAAAATGATATGAGCTCCCTTTGGAGTTAAGTCGAATGTACTTCTCTCATTGGCTTCATAATACAGAACACTCCAGCTACACTGATGTCATCACATACAGCGTTTTTGTCTTCATTTTCACTTGTTTCAGTACATGTGTGTAATTATACTATAACAGCTGATCTCTACACGAGGATCAGTTTGTGTTGTTCGAACGTCACAGAACAAGTTTGATTTTACAAACAGCTGACTCACTCATTGCAATGAAAAAGATGCAATGATCTCTGAGATGAGTGATGATGTGAGATGTTACTTAATGACTAATCTCAGGCTGAAATCCATCTGTCACATATGTGATCAGACTGTTTAAACAAGCTGGTTAAATCTGATGTGTTGATCTTTGAACTTTCTTTTTTGCAGTTGTCTTAAGATTAGATCATTTTAACATATTTTCCATCACTAACGTTTCCAGTTATTTTCAGTGGATGACATGTTTTCCTTCAAATCACCCAAAATTTCTTTTGAACTGAATATTTAGTGAAATTTCTTGTGACTAAATATAATGCTATGAATTTTGACCTGATTTTTCTTAAAGTTTTTTTCTTGATGTTTTCTTTTTGTTCTTCTATTGATCATAAAATCAACTCCAAATTAACTCCCAACAACAACAAAAGCAGCACCAAAAAGGACCGACTTGCTACAAGTCCAGGATGCCCTCCATTGTCTCCACCCTCTCTTCTTCCTCCTGTCTGAGCTGCAGGTGAGAAACAGGTGTGAGGTGTCAGCTGTCAGGTAGGTGATGAGTGAAGAACAGAACAGAATCCATTTCCTCTTCAAACTGCTGTCAGACATTATCTACTGCACTCTGATCACATCACTCAGACCAGCTGCTTTCTACAAAGTCTCATCAACAACATCTTTAGAAACAAACATCAACAACCAGGAAGCAGCTTCACCTCTGATCACACACACACTCAACTCTACTCACTCACCTGGAGGATCAACAACACTCAGTGTGATAATGCTGATGGGGGGAGTCTTCAGATGAGCTCTCTTCCTGCGGTTTGTTTTTCTGAAGATGCGACACTCGTATGTTCCAGTATCACTAATCATCACATTCTTCAGAATCAGAGACACGTCTCCATCCTTCATCTGTCTGTCCTGCAGATCCACCCGATTCTTAAAAGATGGATGCTGCTCATCAGGAACAAAAAGCTCATCTCGATACATAAGGACACATTCTTTTCCCAGGTCAGCTCTGCTCCACTCTACAACTATGATGTTGTTGCTTGGAGCTCGACATGTCAGAGTGACGTTCTGTCCAGACGGAACTGTGATGATTTTCTGGTCTGAAACTGGAAACAACAAAGAGCAGAGAGGTTAAAGGTCAAAGTACAACTGTTCACTTCTACAGCAGACACCAGACAGAGGGAGAAATACACACACAAAATAGAGGATTGTCTGTTGTTAATAGATGACTGCCTTTTATTGTGTGTGCATTTTTTCTTCTTTCAGCTGGTCCCTTAAAGGGTCACGACAGCGAATCTCCTGCCTCCTCCTTTCCTGATCCCTAGCATCTTCATCTGGGCTGATTTGTGAGGGAAGGACGGCAGCAAGAGTGAAACGAAGGTACAAGAGGGTTTGGTGACGATGGCTCTGACACAAAGTTAGTGTTCAGATTTTCATTGTGAGTGAGCAGAATGGACGGCATTATGAATAAGTTCATCAGAGGGAGTGGTCAGGCTGAGAAGTTTGGAAACAAAGTTAATGAGGAAAGACTGAGATGGATAAAAAACATCCTCTGAAATAATTTTGTGAACTTTGAAAATGAAATAAACTCAAATAAAAGTCTGTCTTTAGTTTTAGAATCAGCTAGTTTGGTAAAACTTTATTGATGGATGAGTTCATTGACAGTCTGGATGTCTTTATTGTAATACCTGCACTGATGCTCCTAAATCTTGCCTCTCACACAAAACCTCCATACAGTAATATTTAAAAAGACTTGAACTGAAAGAAGAAAACCAGCTCTGGAAAAAACTGAACTAAACACAAAAAGTCCTCTCATTATAAGACACTGTGAGTCTCTGCATGCTGCCTTTATGGAGCTACAGCTGTTTGTATACACTGAACAAAAAGCTTCATAGCTGTATACTGACTCCTGACACTACAACACATCACACTGACACACACATTACACTTCTTTGTCTCTGTGAGATCTGAAATACACTGACATGCTAGGTCCACACTGTAATAATGTGAATTATTGCTTACAGGCTGATTTGTGTTCCACACTAGGCTGTGTTGCTACACGGACATTTAAGAGTGCGACACAAGGAAATGAGTGTGTGGGCTACAACATTATGCTGTATGTTGTTGTGTATCCCAGCAGAGTCAATATGAGCCACATTAGTTGTCAAGAAATCTTACTACCCCATTGGGTGGGAAACAAATATTCTGGGGTCTGTCATAAATGAGACCAGAATATAACCCACACGCTCAATGCAGCCTCATGTCTCCTTCACACACACAGAAATGCTGAATCAGTATAAAAAATAACTCTTTGTAAACATTTTTACTATGTAAACAAGACTGATTAGTTTCAACTTCATCTTAGAGAGATAAAGAGGTTGGTTTCTAACAGTTAAGTCTCACCTGCAGAGATAAACACGACTACGCAGATAAACAGAATCCGACAGGGTGATCGAAACATTTCCGTGTTCTTAGTTCTGCTGACCTTAGATTGTTATAAATGTCTGATGATACTGGTATCTTTGTGAATGATGAATAACAGAACCTGAGTTTAAAACCTGACTAGATTACATAAATCCAAGTTTTAAATAAAGCTGACCGTGTTGGAACGGATTTCTCAGTCAGTTGCACTGTCCACCATTTTGTAGTCCGTTTTGGTAGGTTGGTGATAATAAATAACTACATAACAAAAAAAAAGAAGACGTGAGATAATAAATCACGTGATTAAAAAAAAAAAAAGTGCGGTCCATGTTTCGTTCTCATGACCACCCTGTAACAGGCTTTAATTTTTGGGGCTGGCACTTGCCATCTATCAAGCAAGTTCAAAGCAAAAGAGAGACTGATACATTTTTTGTTTTATTTTCCCCTAATCTTACTACTCTTTCAGCAGTACTCTATCACTCCGATTACCCTACCAGCCAACAGGCCAACAGCCAGCAAAACATCTGTTTACCATTCGATATCCACCAGGTTATCCAGTGCTGTCAAAAACCCCCGATGGGTCACCAAAGAAAAACTGGCAACAACACCACCCAACAGGACCAACAGCTGTTTACAGCAGGTTTGGCTTCTGCAAATATGAATAATTAAATGTAAAAAATTCAGAATGTTTTGTTTCCATGTCAATTGGCTGTTTATTTGAAGCCCACAGTTTTTAATCCTGGTTCACCTGAATGAACATTAACAATCAATCAAGCCATGATTATCACAGATGTAACCCTACTTTTAAGTGCATCCAAACAAATTAAAATGATTAAAAAAGAAACACCAAAGCCTGTTTCACATCACTCACTGCTGTTCTGAAGGGTCATCTTAAACACTCATCTAAGTAAAGTAAGTAAAGTTTCCTTAATAAGTGCTTTTAACAAACACTTTACACAAAAGGGTAAAATTAATATGATCATTAAGTGGCGAATAGCCAATTAAAAGATTCATCAAGACACAGTCAAATAAACAGGTAGTTTTAAAACAAATAAATAATATTTAAAGAAAATATCAGGAAATACCCACTCCAATTAGAAATTCCACTGAAAGATGAGAAAAGTTTGAATGCATTTCCGAAGCTGCGTCTCTGTTTTCCAGTCCAAAAGTATGGCAGCGTTTATGAGAACTACTCAGCATGAGTCTGGTGGTGTCCAGTTTAGTAGGTTCAGGAAGGTTTGAGGCAAACATAGCACTGAATGTTTCTTTATGTGGTGTGCCCCTGTAATTGCTTACAGAAAATACGATAGCATCAGTATGCGTCACTTATCTGTCTACAATCTGGCATGTTAGCGTTTAGAAAGAAAAATGAGTGGAAAATAACTTGCTCTCACATTAAGTCTTTAAACTTGCACTGCTATAGTCCTTTTATCGTGCAAAAAGATACCCGACAATTTTGAATGAATAAATAAATCGTTAGGTAAACAAAGATGTTGCAAGTGGATAAGTGCAGAGGAGGAGGAGCTTAGAAGTTTCACATGGCTTAATAAGGCAAGAAAGAGGAATGTTTGATGTTTGGAAATAAACAAGTTGAAACTCTGACTCTTCTTCTGTCATTTGTGGATCCGGTAGAAACATTTTTACCTTTAACTTATAAAAGAGGCGCAGCTGGTATATACAAACAGCTCATTTTATTCACGAGTTGTTACAGTTTTTTTAAGATAATTGCATTTTCTTGCCTACACTGTTTCTGTATGTCATTAAAACATCTGTCACGTTACTTCATGTTGGGAATTTCAATTTTCAGTTGAATATTCGCCTCAAGGTGCTTTATATTGTAAGGCAGACTCTAGCATATTACACACAAAGAAAAATTCAACAGTCATA
Organism: Oreochromis niloticus; assembly: GCF_001858045.2. NCBI lineage: Eukaryota > Metazoa > Chordata > Actinopteri > Cichliformes > Cichlidae > Oreochromis > Oreochromis niloticus. The sequence continues at coordinate 54,924,487 of NC_031967.2, forward strand.
TGACCCCCTACGAGCAAGCACTTTGGAGACAGTGGGAAGGAAAAACTCCCTTTTAAACTCCTCATTTGAGCCTTCATCTTTGCCTTTTCCTCACCTCCTCTGCTCTCTCTTTACACGAGTTATTAGAAAAGAGGGAAAGATAAAAAAAACATTTAAACTTTGACTCTCTTAACTCGAAGTTGCTACTGTAGAAACAACATCCCAAATTACCTTCTATCACCTAACTACTTTTTCCTGATCTCGATGAGGTCAAATTCTGACATGTTTAAAGTGCTATGAGCAGAAGATGAATCTCAGCATTGTACCTGACCACAGTGTGTTCTTACCCTGTGGTTTATGTTTATGCAGGTCACAGTGCCTTCTTTTGGACTTTAAAAGTTGCTGGATTTACTTATTAAGAGACACAGTATCAGTTTTATCAGAATCAGAATCAGAATACTTTATTGATCCCTAGGGGAAATTATTTTTGGTTACAGTGCTCCATTATAAACAAACAGTAACAAAGACAGACAATACACTAAGTAAGAATAGCACAATATATACATGCATATAAAAGTCACTTATTAATAAATAGCTGAAAAAGGAAGAACATGTGTAAAAAGGGTGTAGCTGTTGCAGTAAACAGTGTGTTAAGTGGATGAGTCGTACAGGGAGATGACCACAGGCAGGAATGATTTCCTGTGTCGTTCAGTGGTGCTTTTCGGTACTCTCAGTCTCTCACTGAACGTGCTCCTGTGACTGACCAGCACGTCATGGAGTGGGTGGGAGGTGTTATCCAACATTGTCTATGACTCAAAGTTATAGAAAGGGGTTTTTGTGGCTGGTCCTACCATATCTGTGTTTGTACAAGTTTATTTTTCAAAAGGAAAACATTTAAACTAAACATACAAATGACATTTATAAAGGTTTGCTGCATGTGATTTACTCCAAATTGTCCTAAAATCTAACACTCAAAAAGCATGTGCTGTGCCTAATGTGAATATGATAATTGCTTCTGGGACTGTTTATCCTTTGCCTCTCATTTATCTGTTAGATGTTATCAAAGCGAGTGCATAACAGGCACTTTGGATGGTTTTTTCAAACCTGAGGCTGGTAAATAAACTGAAGCGGGTTCAGAGCCAGGCAAGAACCAATCTCTCCACTACCTTCATCACATCTCACTGCTAAAATAAAATAAAATATTTTTAAAACCTGCGCACGTGGCACAGTAGCAGTACTAATTTACACACAGATGACTTGTGATCTGGCAATAAAATACTATTTGGCGTTATTTGTTAGGCAGACATTTCAGGTTTATACAGTAGAACAGTTTGCAATATTGCAGCTCTCCTCTGGATAAATCCCGAGCTCCACTTGAAACTCAGTCACCAGGATTGTGCGCACAGACTCATCATTTTCTATAAGAGGAGTTAACATATCGATTCTTCTTCAGCCTTCTCTCACTGATCTGAATTGCTTCAATGTTTTTAGGGAGAACCACATGCACATAATCAGGCACGTGCAAAGGGGAGGGGGGCAGGAGGGGCTTGAGCACCCGCCCCTTTCCTGATGGGTGCCCAAAGTGCCCTTTTGTTGAGGCGATTTTCTTTTTAATTTTTATTTTTATTTTTTTAAATGTGTGTGTGCGTGCGGAGTCCTGTCTGTGCCCCTCAACAATAATATTTAACTATTAATCACAGTTTTGCTAAATAAAAGGATCTGGCTTGCATCAGTCACATGATCACCATTAACCAATGATCGCCCTTGACGGCAGAACGTGCTGGTTACGATCCGGGAACGAGCTCACAAAAAGCACGCGCATTTTTTGCGGTCCGGAGCTGTAGGAGAAACACAAATTAACTCAGAGACACAGACTGATGCGACAAAACCAGTAACTAGGTGTACAGCGCACACTGTAGTCTAAAGCACACAGGAATGTTAGCTTATTACGTACACGTTGGTAAGCTGTCTTGTGGCAACTGACGAACTGAAACAAACGAGCGTGCTGTGTGTGCAACAGCGCGACAAACATTACCTGTCCTTTTATTAACTGCACAAGTAGTGCTGGTCATAGCTGCTGGCTCACTGGGTAAGGCTGTCATGGGTCTGTAGCTCTGTCACCGTTTTAGGGAACATATGTAGTTTTAAAGTAAGTTACAGGGCTTTTCCTGCCTTTATGGAGGGCTTATATTTCACTTAAAACGATCTAATATGCATGTCCACATAATAATGGATTATTATAATTATAATATTTTTTTAAAAAAACCACACGCTGTATTTTAAAGAACATACATTAACAAACAGATTATATTAGATTTATATTTCAAATATGACAAAATGCTGATTAAAAATGTAATAAACTTTCTCCCTGCACAGAGTGGATAGTCAAACAAAATGAATCATCATAAATACATTATTTCATATTTATTATTTTTTTCCCTCATTGCTTTATTATTGTAGCTCTAGTAATAAATAATAAGGGAAGGATTCTGGATCAGCACCATGATGGAAACTTGTGCCCACAGTATATACAGTATTCTGAAGAAGGTCTGAAATGTCACTGTGCGTGCATGTGTGTGTTTTTTGTATATGGATTTTTGAATTATTACTCATAATATAACATTGTCCGGACATAAAGTTACTGAATACATATGAACAGCAATATGCTTTTAAAAATTCGGAGGAGCTTGAAGAAAAGGCGTGTGGATGTGTTTAAGTTTTTTTGAAGATGTTTCAGTTTCATCAAAAGATTGAGCATCCCGGATATTTATACCCTACGGGTGGGGGTGGGGGATTGCCTTCCTGGAACTCTGCACCTTGTGGTTTTAGAACTGAAGAAGCCTCATGGATGAGAGGTGAAACATCTTAAAACATAAAAAAAAAATAAAGCAGTTGCCGTCTGTTTTCAAGCTCCTTAGACTACCATGACCGGCATAACTGAGAATCTACACAGACTTTTAAAAATTCCATTTAAAAAAGAAGATTGTTTTTTGAGACAAAAAAATCTTTGGGACATGTGGATGTACTCTGGTCTGAAGTGCTGGGGAGACCAGTAGGGAGCGTCAGTGGTTGGACTGGTGGACTACTTCAGTGAAGAGTAGATGATGTCTGGCTCTGGTTTAAAGTCTGAACACAAACATGCACAGTTCAAACAACAGGGAACATGATTACAAGCTTTGTAGTTTAATCAATACCTCCTATCTCCATCTGTCTGCATGTCAGAGCTGAATAAATAACCTCATCATCTACATTAAATGGCATCAGAACATTTGTTCCTTTCTGCTCTTCACCCTGACATACAGTTTCTCAGACAGGCTGAGCAGCATCATTTGAGGTTTGAATAGAGCTTTGTTAACCTGTTAACATCTGTCTAGAGTTAAAAATCAGTTTTATTTCATGCACATGCTTTCTTTCAAATAGTCCCTTATTTTCCAAGGAGTGATTTGTCACTACTTTTAAACACAGTTCTCTGGACCAGCACTAGGGGTACACCAGCTAGCAGTAAGAGTGATCCACCAGTTCAATATTTGTAGAGTCTTAGATTAAGACTATATTTGAACGTTAATATTATAACTGTCACATCTGCCAAAGCAGATGGCTTGGAGTGAGGTGAATGCAGACCAAAATACAAACACATGGAGATGAGGTGGGTATTAATAAAAAGCAAGCCTTTATTCTTTGCTGCACAAAACATTACAAAAACAAAAGGAAATGGGGCACTGAAATAAAGAAAAACCTAAACTGGAAAAACTATACAAGAAACATGAAACCTGGAAACAAAGAGGAAACAACAGCAGGGGAAATGCAGACAATGAGGAACAAAAGGAAACACACAATATCTACACACAGAGGGTAATTAGGAAAATGGAAACAGGAGGGGTACACAGCTGAGACTCATCGGACATGACGAGATGGGATGGAGAGCAAAACTGAAAACACTAACGCAGGACACAGGACTGTCAGTAAAACAGGAAATACACCAACTTAGAAACCAGGAACACTAGATGTAACACAAGGGAGGCACCGTGACAAAACCAAAGGGCTAGAAAAAAACTGAAGTACTAAGGAATCGACTAAGTACTAAAGAAGGGCATCAAAAAAGCCAAACACCACTACAAAAAGAAGGTAGAAGAACACTTCTCCAACTCCAACCCCCGACGCATGTGGCAAGGACTCCAGACCATTACAGACTACAGGACCACCAAACCCTCCCCCGCATCCTCTGATGTCTCCTTCCTCAACGAGCTCAACAACTTTTATGCTTGTTTTGAGCGAGGGAACCCCACAACCACAACCAAAACAGACACGACGCCAGACCACCAACCTCTGACTCTCTCCCCCACCGATGTAGGAGCGGTGCTGAGCAGGATCAATGTCCACAAGGCTGCAGGTCCTGATGGCATCCCCGGGCGTGTTCTCAGAGCGTGTTCTGGGGAGCTTGCAGGAGTCCTGACAGACATATTCAACCTGTCCTTGGCCCACGCTGTGGTACCGGCCTGCTTCAAAACCACCTCCATCGTCCCGATACCCAAAAACTCCAACCCATCTAGCCTCAATGACTACCGCCCAGTAGCACTCACCCCCATCATCACTAAGTGCTTAGAGCAGCTGGTCCTAGCACACTTCAAATCCTGTCTCCCCCCCACCCTGGACCCCCACCAATTTGCATACCGCCAGAACAGGAGCACAGAGGATGCAGTCTCCATCGCACTGCACTCTGTCCTCTCACACCTGGACAACAACAACACCTACGCCAGAATGCTGTTTATAGACTTCAGTTCAGCGTTCAACACAATCCACCCCTCACAACTCATCAGGAAACTGACAGACCTGGGCATCAGTTCCCTCATCTGCAAATGGTTACTGGACTTCCTGACCAACCGCCCCCAGCATGTCCGACTGGATAACCGCTGCTCATCAACAATCACAATGAACACCGGTGTACCACAAGGCTGTGTGATGAGCCCTTTCCTCTACTCCCTCTTCACCCACGACTGCAGACCTGCTGATGGTTCCAACACCATCATTAAGTTTGCAGATGACACCACGGTGATTGGCCTCATCAGCGACAACGATGAGACCGCCTACAGGGAGGAGGTGGATCGTCTGGCTGAGTGGTGCGACACAAACAACCTGCTGCTTAACACCGAGAAGACCAAGGAGCTCATCGTGGACTACAGGAGGAATGCTGACCCACATCCACCCATCCACATTAAGGGGACGGCTGTGGAGCGTGTGAGCAGCTTCAAGTTCCTGGGAGTCCACATCTCCGAGGATCTCACCTGGACAACCAACTGCTCCAAGCTGGTCAAGAAGGCTCACCAGCGCCTCTTCTTCTTGAGGACTCTGAGGAAGAACCACCTGTCCTCAGACATCCTGGTGAACTTCTACCGCTGCACCATCGAGAGCATCCTGACCAACTGTATAACAGTCTGGTACGGGAACTGCTCCGCCTCGGACCGGAAGGCGTTGCAGAGGGTCGTGAAAACTGCCCAGCGCATCGCCGGAGCACCACTTCCTGCCATAAAGGACATCTACAGGAAGCGGTGTCTGAAAAGGGCTGGGAAAATCATCAGAGACCCCAGTCACCCATCACATAGACTCTTCACCCTCCTGCCCTCTGGGAGGCGCTACAGGAGCCTCCGGACTAAGACCACCAGGTACCGGAACAGCTTCTTCCCCACAGCTGTCAGACTCCTGAACTCTGCCTCCTGACATCTGACCCACGTTAAACTCATGGACTGAACATACACACACCCACAACCACTAGCACTTTATCACTATCACAATTATCCTAACTGCACTACTGTATAGTTCTGTGTGAATATCATTCTGTACATATGATAATTTTTCAATCCTACAACTGTTTATAACTTGCATAGTTCACATTTCTGTATAACTGTATATCTCAGATTTCTGTGTAGTTTTTATTTCATATTTATATCCTGTTCATAGCCTGTACATAGCTTGTACTCACTACAGCCTGTACATACTTATAGTTATAGAATATTCATAACATACTTCACACCGTGTACATTATAACATACCATAAAAGACCCATTTCTGTAATATACTTACACATTTATATTATTGCTAATATATATTGTAATATATCTATATCGCGGCTAAAGCACTTCTGGATGGATGCAAACTGCATTTCGTTGCCCTGTACCTGTGACATGTGCAATGACAATAAAGTTGAATTCTATTCTATTCTATTCTATCAATCAATCAAGCCTTTTATTTGTCATATGCAGTGCGTATGGGGTGCGTAGGATAGGAACAAACAGTCTAAACACAGTGTGTTATCAGGGGGAAGTTTTTGTTGTCCAGCTCCAGCCTTGAGGCCACAGCTGGCGCCGATATGGTAGCGGCATGAAATGATGGTGGCTTAGTGCGAACACCTGCATGTCAGTTTTATGGTTGATCCAAATGTCCGTCATTCGTCTCTTAATCTCCTGTTGGAGAGCCGTGAACGTCTCCAAGATGTTATCCAATTTATGCTCAAAGAGCATAGTCTGAGTACTCACGATAGCCTTCAGCTTCTCCAAGATCTTATCCGTGCTGCGTTTAATGAGTACATTTCCAGAAGTCACGACTCGCCCCATTGCTTCAATCATAGCGAGCAGCCTTGTGGGGGTTTTGAACAGCCGATTCCGCTTTCTTTAATCTTCGATAAGCCAGGGCCAAGCCAGGTCTGATCAGCATGAGCCCCGTTATGATGCTTCTGAAAAGGTAGATGTCTTCAATGTCCTCGATTGACAGCCCCGCCAGACAAACGACCCTTTATTTCCTCCACCTGTCCCTCGTGTATCCAGCAGGGAACGTCCCTCCAGGACACATGGGCTCATCCGAACCCAGGCTTCTCGTTGAGAATAGGGTGTCAATTGCTTTCAGGGACCAGTTGATCAAATCCATAATTCCTCTTTTAGGTTTTAGAGAACAGACCATGAGACTCTCCCAGGGCAAAAGTACAAAAGTAGACGAGACTAGAGAAGAACATGAGAAGCCAAGCAGGAAAGATAAGGGAGGGAGAAAAGTGTGACCGCCTTTGTCAAGAGCCAAACGAGATAAAGGAAGGGAACTAGCAATACAAACACTAAATTACAGAACCTTAAATAATCAAAAACATAAACAAAGTCACCCGATTCCAGACCATCATAATAACAGTGAGAATAATATAGCAAAAAGGTAAAGTATCCAAGTAGTGGGTAAAAAAAGAAACCTTTCATATGTTATAACTTATTTTGTGCTGAACCAAAACGTTTTGTCTTTTAATTCTGAAGCTTCAAATGTATCAAGGTATTATAAATTGGTATTGATTGAAAAATATTACATTTAGAAATTGCCTATGTGCTTAGGGGGCCTCTAATTATTATGAGGGTAAATTTTTGTATAGCTTGTATGTGCATTGCATGAAGGCTAACCTCTAAATCGTCATACAGGGAGTGCAGAATTATTAGGCAAGTTGTATTTTTGAGGAATAATCTTATTACTGAACAACAACCATGTTCTCAATGAACCCAAAAAACTCATTAATATCAAAGCTGAATGTTTTTGGAAGTAGTTTTTAGTTTGTGTTTAGTTTTAGCTATTTTAGGGGGATATCTGTGTGTGCAGGTGACTATTACTGTGCATAATTATTAGGCAACTTAACAAAAAACAAATATATACCCATTTCAATTATTTATTTTTACCAGTGAAACCAATATAACATCTCCACATTCACAAATATACATTTCTGACATTCAAAAACAAAACAAAAACAAATCAGCGACCAATATAGCCACCTTTCTTTGCAAGGACACTCAAAAGCCTGCCATCCATGGATTCTGTCAGTGTTTTGATCTGTTCACCATCAACATTGCGTGCAGCAGCAACCACAGCCTCCCAGACACTGTTCAGAGAGGTGTACTGTTTTCCCTCCTTGTAAATCTCACATTTGATGATGGACCACAGGTTCTCAATGGGGTTCAGATCAGGTGAACAAGGAGGCCATGTCATTAGTTTTTCTTCTTTTATACCCTTTCTTGCCAGCCACGCTGTGGAGTACTTGGACGCGTGTGATGGAGCATTGTCCTGCATGAAAATCATGTTTTTCTTGAAGGATGCAGACTTCTTCCTGTACCACTGCTTGAAGAAGGTGTCTTCCAGAAACTGGCAGTAGTACTGGGAGTTGAGCTTGACTCCATCCTCAACCCGAAAAGGCCCCACAAGCTCATCTTTGATGATACCAGCCCAAACCAGTACTCCACCTCCACCTTGCTGGCGTCTGAGTCGGACTGGAGCTCTCTGCCCTTTACCAATCCAGCCACGGGCCCATCCATCTGGCCCATCAAGACTCACTCTCATTTCATCAGTCCATAAAACCTTAGAAAAATCAGTCTTGAGATATTTCTTGGCCCAGTCTTGACGTTTCAGCTTGTGTGTCTTGTTCAGTGGTGGTCGTCTTTCAGCCTTTCTTACCTTGGCCATGTCTCTGAGTATTGCACACCTTGTGCTTTTGGGCACTCCAGTGATGTTGCAGCTCTGAAATATGGCCAAACTGGTGGCAAGTGGCATCTTGGCAGCTGCACGCTTGACTTTTCTCAGTTCATGGGCAGTTATTTTGCGCCTTGGTTTTTCCACACGCTTCTTGCGACCCTGTTGACTATTTTGAATTAAACGCTTGATTGTTCGATGATCACGCTTCAGAAGCTTTGCAATTTTAAGACTGCTGCATCCCTCTGCAAGATATCTCACTATTTTTGACTTTTCTGAGCCTGTCAAGTCCTTCTTTTGACCCATTTTGTCAAAGGAAAGGAAGTTGCCTAATAATTATGCACACCTGATATAGGGTGTTGATGTCATTAGACCACACCCCTTCTCATTACAGAGATGCACATCACCTAATATGCTTAATTGGTAGTAGGCTTTCGAGCCTATACAGCTTGGAGTAAGACAACATGCATGAAGAGGATGATGTGGACAAAATACTCATTTGCCTAATAATTCTGCACTCCCTGTACATGTGGAACAGCAAGTCCCATTTAAACTGTGGCAAAGTTCACATTTGTCTCTCTGTGAAAATGCATTTTAAAAATTCAAGATCATCAGACTAAAACACAACATATTTTACATCCTCATTTATTCATTGTGCATCAGTAATTCACACTACTGAGTTGTTTTATAGAGAAGAAGAAGAGACAGGAGACATGAACTGCATTCAGTCTGCAGGCTCTTCCTTGTCTGAGGTAGAGGAGCCTTGGCAGCAGCTGCTATCATATTTTATAGCCGCTGCTGTCATAAGGAATGTACCTCTGGGTGACCGGGGCACAAACAGACCCATCGATCTTTCTCATGATAGTCGGTCTCTACAGACATTCAAAAAGCTGACAGCTATGAAAACACCTTCAGAATTAATGAATGTTCAAATGTCAAAAAGTGAACAAAGACACGCACACACACACACACACACACACACACACACGCACACACACACACACAGTGAGACACATAATTTGGCATTTCTGTATTACATTTTCATCCAGTAATGGCTCACATTTACATAAAATGTTCACAGAACTATTATTTAAAAGATGGATTTTTGGCTTTTGCAATACAATTTATTTTTGCTTAAGTACTTCAGACTTCTCTTTTGTTGTTGTCCTCATGGCCCATCTCTAAGTAAACTTATCTCCTTTTATCAAGAAACGTGGGCAAGCATGCAGAACTCACAAGCCCTTTAATTCAGAGTGATTCAGACTTGGTAACAAATCCACTGAACAGCTACCCTGAGGTACCCCTGAGCAAGTTACCATCTCTACACACTAGTTGATTTGGTGGCTGCCCACTGCTTCACTGCTTCACTGAGTGAATGGGTTAAATCATGCAGTGGACTAATTTCCTGCAGAATTAATAAAGTATACACTAATATTAATTACAGACATCATTAAGAACAGCACTAACCAGAGTGCGTCTTGCACATGCACTTCTTTTGTGGGTGCACTTCTATGCACATGTTAGTGATGTTTTTCTGCAACACACAAACTATCCTCATGATCCATGAAGCCAATGTGAACTTTGAAAGGTTGTCTGAGGATGAAGTTGTTTATTAAAGCAGCAGTTGCTGGTCAGTGATCTCTGTTTATCTCAGTCGCTGGAGGTCAGAGACTGACCTGCATCTGTCTGCTTGGACTCTGCTCCACTTTTTATTCATAAATCAAACACAAATCAATGAAAGAAAGGACCAAAAGGATTTAGATTAAAGGTACAAATTTATTCATATAATATAATTTATCTATTCAAATATATTGACAAAGAGACCTAATAGGATCCAGAAAAGAACTAAAAATCACATGAACGTGGTGAAAGAAGAATGAAAAGAAGCAGAAAATCACTCAGGACAATAACCAAAGAAGTAGTGTGTTATTTAAAGGGCCATTTAATGAAAAATCATTGAAAACAATCAACCTGATCCCCCAGAATAAGTTTATGTTTTTTTATTTTTTATTTTTTATGTTTTTTCGTGCAACACCTTTATTATTTTCATTGAAGGCATCCAGAATTTACCTTTGTAACCTTTGTGATGTTGTGCTTTGTAAAATGGCTTTCCTTTCCAGCATTTTTAATCCCTATTAAGTTATTTATTGATAGGAAATATTATATCCTAGCTGGAATTTCAACAAAATCATTATATGTGTAGCATTTAATTCTTAATATTTTCCCATTTTTAACCTCCCTGGCACCATTTTATTCCCTTCTATTAAGAAACCGGAGAAATTCTTGAATTTACTGAAATTTCCAGACTTTGTAAAGCTGCCCAGTGGGTTGGACCCTTTGATGGGATCGTTGTCGCCCCACAACTCCTCCTTCTTCAAGAGAAAAAGGCAATGAGCTGCTGTAAATGGACACACTGATTCTCACACGCTGACACTTTGAGGTTAAAGAAAAAACCTGAATCTAGTCAAGTTTTAATACCATCATCTGTTGGACATTTCTAATAATCTGTGTGTGGGCTAGATAAGCAGAAATGTGTGCTGTGACATCTGCGTCTCTCTGCTGGACTTTGCTCTCTGTCTGCATCCTGTTTGTTGCTGCAGGTGGGACTGAATTTGCTTTAAATGCACCATTAATTTCTTGTGGAATTCTCTTTGTATTCATAGTGGAACTGTGAATATAAGTAGCTGATGTGATCTCTCTTATCTCAGGGCCGATGAAGTTAAAGCTGAATTAGAACTGATCAGGAATCTTTAACATTTGCGTGACTGGTTGAACATGCAGTCATATAGATTTTTAACAGTGAATGTTTTTATTCCTTGTATTCTCCCCTTATGTAAAAGTACATTTAATATTTGCCTATAAAAACTGTAAATACAGCAGTATGATTTCTTCATGTGTCTCTTCATAATTTTAGTCTATAGTGAGATTAATAATAATTAATAGTAGTCGCAGTGTGCCACCTTTACATTGTACTTTACTTCTGCATTTCCAGATCAGCAGAGCTCAGCGGGCTGCAAAACTTGCTCCTCACTGTGAAGTCTTTAATTGTATGTTGGACTCTTTAACCTCTCTGCTCTGTGCTGTTTGCTCTTTTAGACTCGATAAGCATCACAGCTGAATCTGGTCAAACTGTCACTCTGCTGTGTCGAGCTCAAAGCAACAAGCCCATCGACACTGTAACATGGAGCAGATCTGACATAACAGACGAAAATGTCCTGAAGTACCACGGTCAGCAACTTCTTCTATCATACCAGCATCCATCTTTTAAGAACCGGGTGGATCTGCAGGACAGACAGATGAAGGATGGAGACGTGTCTTTGATTCTGAAGGATGTGACGATTAATGACGCTGGAACGTACGAGTGTCGTGTCATTCAGAGAGGAATAAACCAAGAGAAGCTCATCAGCAGCATCACCCTGAGTGTTGTTGATCCTCCAGGTGAGTGAGTAGAGTTGAGTGTGTGTGTGATCAGAGGTGAAGCTGCTTCCTGGTTGTTGATGTTTGTTTCTAAAGATGTTGTTGATGAGACTTTGTAGAAAGCAGCTGGTCTGAGTGATGTGATCAGAGTGCAGTAGATAATGTCTGACAGCAGTTTGAAGAGGAAATGGATTCTGTTCTGTTCTTCACTCATCACCTACCTGACAGCTGACACCTCACACCTGTTTCTCACCTGCAGATGAGCAAGGTGTACCTGTTGGAGTGATAATCGGTGCGTCAGCAGGAGCTGCAGCTGTCCTCGCTTTGATTGGGGGTGGTATTTGGATGCTTTCGTGAGCTACAGAAAACACAAAGAGCAGTTTTATCAGAATTCAAACCATCTTCCTGTTAATCTAAAAATTAAAACAAATCATTCAATAACTGAACTGTGAGCTTTCTGTGCTTCTTGTCTGAGCAGTTATACGTAGCGATGGATATACAATCATCACACCTCATCAGACATAAGGTGTTGTTGCCACATAATCAATAAGGACTAATTTATTAATCAGACATCATATCTGAAAAGTCATAAATTCATCAAAACCAAGGTGTTATTCTCAGTGTTTCTCTCTATCGTCTTTCTTTTGTCTGTAATTTGTCTTAATTTCATCAGGGTTTTTTTTCATCAGTAAAATTGTGTTTCAACCATGAATTAATGTTCTGTATGTGACAGTATGAAAATTAATGAATTTAAATGTTTTAGCTTCTATTTGGAATCATGTGAGTGTTTCACAGTGTGAAGATTTAATCACCACAAAAATAACATGTGTTTAAATGAAGAAATTAAACCTTAACTGTGATGGAAACACCTGAAAGTCAACATATAAAGGATGCTAAGAGTCCAAACTAGTGGTTTGTGCCTTTGAGACATTGGCGGAGCAGGGCGTGGCTTACTGGGCTTAAGCCCGGGTTGTTTTTTCAGAAGCCCGGGGTCTTTTGGAGTGTAATTTGTTTCATAGGTAGATGCCTGGCTGACAACTGTATAAACCAAAAACTAGACACAATATTCAAAGCAAATAGCGCACACAGTGGGAATTTACCACTGTGCGTAAATTCCCCCTAATTTTGGTATGGTCCGAGCTCAGGCACTAAGCGACTGAGCACACCTTACACATGTGAGCGAGGGGTGAGAAGGTGCTGCCTGCAAGTTTGCTGTAGGAGAAGTGCAGACAGGCAGACAGAGGAGAGCTTAAGCTTGACCAGGTACCAAAGCAAATCATTCGTACTGTACAAATAATGTAAATATGAGGGTGTATCACAAAAGATTGATATCAAACTGAACACTTGACCCATATTACGTTACTTGCTCTTCGAGTGAATCAACAAATGGCAAAATGAAAAGCTGAACAACAACAATGCTGTTTTTTATAGAGTCTTAGCTCACATGTGTGTTTATTTCATATTTTCAGTTGTTACCCTTCACGGCTAAATAAAGCACGAAATCGGTTTCAGTTATGTACTGATGTACATGGACATTAGAGAGCTCTTTCAAAGAAAAAAAAACTCAGGTAAATGTTATTTTATATATTGTGCTTTGTATGTTGTTCAGTATATTTCTATGCAAAATAAGAGAATTTTCAATTCACAGCACTATATTCATAGTTGAAACCAGATAGTTACATACACTTTATTTTTTTAAAGGAGTTAAGTTGAACATCAATTTTTAAACTTTTTTGTTTTAGATAAATATTGAAATAACTTTTGAAGTAGTTAAATGTATGGACATCGAGGTATGGACATCGAGGCTGTGGACAGCTACAGGTACCTTGGTGTTCATCTGAACAACAAACTGGACTGGACTCATAACTCAGACGCCCTCTACAGGAAAGGGCAGAGCAGGCTGTACCTGCTTCGGAGACTCAGGTCGTTTGGAGTGGAGGGCCCACTCCTGAAGACTTTCTATGACTCTGTGGTGGCCTCAGCCATCTTTTATGGTGTGGTCTGCTGGGGGGGCAGCATCTCTGCTGGGGACAGGAAGAGACTGAACAGGCTGATCCGAAGGGCCAGCTCTGTTCTAGGATGCCCTCTGGACCCAGTGGAGGTGGTGAGTGACAGGAGAATGGTGGCTAAGCTGTCATCCCTGTTGGACAACATCTCCCACCCCATGCAGGAGACTGTGACAGCACTGAGCAGCTCCTTCAGTGGGAGACTGCGGCACCCACGGTGTGGGACGGAGAGATTTCGCAGGTCTTTCCTCCCCACTGCTGTCAGACTCCACAACAAAGACTTTTGCAGCTGATCAAACACACAAACCCACACATGTGCAATAAGACTGCTATACGTGCAATTCTTCTTCTGACGAAGTTGTTTTTGTATTTTCCTACTCAGTTGTATATAGTATTTGTATTTCTATTTTATTCTATTGTATATATTATTCTATTCTATTTTATTCTATTGTATATAGTATTTTATTTTATTTTATTGTATTTTATTGCATTCCAGTGTTTTCTAATTTCTGCTACATAACTTTGCACTTTTGCTGTAACAAAACAAATTTCCCACCTGTGGGACTAATAAAGGCCATCTTATCTTATCTTATCTTATCTTAAATGTCAGAACAAAGAGAGAGAGAGCAGTCTATTTTTTATCACTTTAATCAAATTTAGGAGTACATATACACTAAGTTTATTATGTCTTTAATTAATAAGAAAATTCCAGACGATTCCGTTCTGAGCTTAAGAAGCTTCTGGTTAGTAAAGTTAATTTGAGTAAATTGGTGGCTAGGGCTGCCACGATTCGTCGACTAGTCATGATTACGTCGACATTAAAAACGTCGATGACTAATTCAATAGTCGACGCGTCGTTTGAAGCTTTGTAAGATCCTGAAAGACGCAGGAATAAGTAGGATTTAAGAGTGTAATAACAGACTGAAACAGAAGATGACAGCACTGCATCTACAAGGATCCCAGCTGCCGTTAAATGCCGAAGAAGATGAAGCAGTCTCCGGTATCGTAGCTGTTGTCGGTTAGTGTCCAAATTCAGGGGCCGCATTTGTAGGCCGATAATTTTACAGCGACGTGACAAAGGCTGTCCAAACTCGAAGATGTTTCCAAATGCGGCCGACAAATGCGTCCTTAATTTCCCCAGATTTGAAGGATGGGTCAGGTGTATTCTTCATGACCCAACCTGTCTCGAAATTCATAGCGTGGCTCAGCCAATTCCAGTTTTCAACAACGTCGGCAGCTACTTAGTTTTAATATTACTTCTATTACTCTTTCTGGGTCACAAAACAACGTTTTCAGGCGAGAATGTAGCTGTGCAAACTTCAAATATCTGCTCAATTTACAAAGACATCGCATATTAGCAAAAGTGCTCCGATGTTTTTGGAGATGTCTGTTACGCACCAGCTGGCACTAGCTGGCTCACTAGAGCTGGTGAAAACAGCGAACTACCGCCGGAACATCGTTTTCAAATCCCCCACAGTCTTTCACTACTCAGGTTTGACATGATATATAAGTCATTTAGATAACTTAAAAATGTTACTCTTTGGCTTTTTTCAGTGTTTTATTTGTTCTTGAGTAAATTGGTTTGGCTGAGATTAAAGTTATAGTTTATACACAGCTGAATAAATGTCAAACAGAAAACTGATTATCAGAAGTGTGAGATGCTCAAGAATATACTCCGGTGTCCTGTTATATTTTAGATAGCAAGGAGCAGACGGCTGAGTTTATTAAACTCCACCAAGACAATCTGCAAATTTCTTTAAAGGTTCACTAAACTATCATCTTGTCTTTATTTTTAGTTAGCACATACCTTAAACACTATAAGCTGTAAGCTTATGATAGTTATATAAGAGCAGATGCTGCTGGTGCAACAAGCTGTACGTTTTACGTCTAATCGCAAAAATAATCGGTGACTAGTCGACTATCAAAATAATTGTTTGTGGCAGCCCTATTGGTAGCACACCTGTGGATGGAAAAAAGAGCCTTTTTCTTTGATATGGGAAAATCAAGAGATATCAACCAAAACCCCAGGAAAAGAATTGTGGAGCTCCATAAGTGTGGCTCAATTTTGAATACAATTTGGTGCCATTTACAATTAAGAAATACAGATAGTTTACAGATAGTTATCAATCAAAAGAAAAAAAAAACATTTAGTCTGATTTGATGTTACACAATTAAAAGTGTTTGTGTTTTTATCTGAAGAGTGTGTAAATACCTGATTTCCACTGTATATTTGATGATGTTGGTGTTTGGCTTGATTGTCAGCACAAAGAGGGAGAGAGAGGAACAGAGAGGGAGAGAGAGCAGGTGAGACACACATGTTAGTCACACGATTGTTTGCCAAAACTCATCAGAACATGTATCTAGTACCTTGTGTATCTTTTTAGATACATTTCAAATTCTATATTTATTAAGTTATGCAGGCTTGTTTGCGCAACAAGGCTAAATAATTATATAAACTTTTCTGAATCTAAATAGTGTACTTTAGTAGAATTAAAAAATAGGTGTAGTGCAGGTCTATGATGATTTTCAGTGTTTTGGTTCTGGTTCTGTCTTGATTAAGTCCTAAAGTAGTTCTGATTTAATTCCAGATCAGTTCTGGGTCTGATTGAATTGGAGTGTAGTCACCGTGTCTTGATACTGTGTCTACCCTTTAGGGCTAAGCCCCAGGTGTATAAAATGTCTGGCTCCACCCCTGCTTTGAGACACACTTATTTCACATAGATATAGTCCAACACTGTTGCTTAGTAAAGTTTTCTAGCTTGTTACTATTTTTATGATAATAATGACAGTAAAACAACAAATCACAGAAAAAAAAGAAGCTCTGACCAATGTTCCCTCTAAGCTGCGCACGTGCGCAATTGCGCACTGCTGGCACGGTCTCTGTGCACAAAAAAAATCTAACCTGAATTGAAATTAAAATTAATACTTTCTAACAATTCTGTTTTGCAGTGTTAGTGTCTGGCTGCTCCCGTATGGGATTAGAACGATGCCACCTTATCCCATAGTCCAGCCAATAATGCGATTCACATTCGTATATACGCAGCCAATCAACGTTGTTGACAGGCTATGACAGCGTCCTTATGTGCCAACACCGGTGTTTTAGCTAGCAAAGCGACGTGGCTGATGTGCAGTGAAGCCACGTTAATGACAACGTGTACAACCATTGGAGATGTGAGCAGGACAGACGAACAACTGACGGGAAAAGTGTGGACTTTATACCAGTTTTTAAATTGTGTTGATAGGCCACGTAAAACCAGAGTTATGATTAAAAAAAATGCAATGTTTGGTTTTCTTCCTGAATACTATCGTTGTTTATATTTACTGCGGCAAGAAACGGTAAAAACGGCATTTTATAAGTCTAAGGAGCTTGGAAAGAAAAGCGTCTGGACTTCTTTAAGTTGCTTGAAGACGTTTCACCTGTCATCCGAGAAGCTTCTGGGTCACTCCGCACATTAACGCCGTGGATAAAAACATCAAGTTCACCAGGGAAGACACAAAGGATAACTGTTTGCCTTTCCTGGACTGCGCCGTGCACATTGAAGAAAACGGCAACCTCAACATTGAAGTTTACCGGAAGCCCACACACACGGACCAGTACCTCCTCTTTGACTCCCATCACCCTCTGGAACACAAACTTGGAGTAATTAGGACCCTACACCACCGGGCAGAACTTGTTCCCTCTAAGCCTGAGGGAAAAAGAAGGAACACACACATGTAAAGAAAGCACTCAAAACATGTGGTTATCCTAACTGGGCGTTCATAAAGTCAGCAAAGAGGCACAGAAAAGAAGATCAGACACCAGCGAGGGAGGATAAGAAAGACAGACGCAACAACGTTGTCATCCCCTATGTAGCCGGTGTATCAGAGAAACTCAGGAGAGTTTTCTCCAAGCACGACATCCCAGTGTACTTCAGACCCAGCAACACACTCAGACACAAACTGGTTCACCCGAAAGACAAAACTCCAAAACACAGACTGAACAACGTGGTGTATGCTGTACAGTGCAGCGAGGAATGCCCAGACCTCTACATTGGAGAGACCAAACAGCCACTTCACAAGCGCATGGCACAACATAGAAGAGCCACCTCCACGGGACAAGACTCAGCAGTTCATCTGCATCTTAAGGATAAAGGTCACTCTTTCGAGGATGCCAATGTTCACATTTTGGACAGAGAGGACAGATGGTTTGAAAGAGGAGTAAAAGAGGCCATCTATGTCCACTGTGAGCGACCATCTTTGAACAGAGGCGGTGGTTTACGACACCAACTGTCTGCCATCTATAATCCAGTTTTGAGTTCCCTCCCCAGACGCCTTAACACCCACTCACATCCTGGGCCATCTGACCTCAGGAAATCACATGATAGGGTGGGGCCAGGTTTCACAATGAGCTCACCCGAAACCCTGGCTGATTCTGACCCACGCCCACTTTCACACCTTGGCGCATGTGATTAGAGGATCATCAGGGGGTCCTTTGTCCCTCTTTGGGGGGATACTCCCACTGGGTTTAAATCTGGGACTCGCCACCATTTGACCTTAGAACTGAAGAAGCTTCTCGGATGAGAGGTGAAACGTCTTCAAGCAACTTAAAGAAGTCCAGACGCTTTTCTTTCCAAGCTCCTTAGACTACGATGACCTGGATGACTGAGAACCTTCACAGAGGCATTTTATAAGAAAAAAGGCTCGAAAGCGCTCTCCGCCTGTGAGCAAAAACAAAACCCCCCGCTCCCCCTTTCCTATTCGTCCAAAAAGTACCATGTCGACCAATCAAAAAATGATATGGCAACGTGGCATCTAGTTGTTAAGAAACGGGGGGAAGTTTTAGGAGTGACGGCGGTGTTTTGAGAGGTGAGAAATTTGCGACGTTTAGCGCAAATCTTGTGTAGTTAGTGTGTAGTTAGTGTGTAGTTAGTGTGTAGTGTAGTCAACAGTTTTGTTGTGTGTGTCAGAACAATGAGGCGACTGCTGAATGTTACAGGTGTTACAGGAGTGATACATCTCCTGTTGTCAGGCCTGCAGGTATCAGGCTGTTGTTCTCCTTTATCTCATAGTGGACAGAAATTATTTTTTGGAGTGGCACAAATAATTTGTGTGACATCAGATTTAATGCAGAACAGCTGATTGTTCTGTAAATAGTTTGAAATGTTTATTTAAAAAAACGCCTTGGCTGCATTTAAAAAAAATAGCTGCAAAAAACTTTGTTGTTTGCTAAACTGAGTTACTTTTTTGAAGAAGTAACTATATAATTAATTGCACAGCATTGGTCATTATGTGCTGTATTTTGCAGACAGAGTTACAGGACTCTCTCCCAGACCACAGACTCATAATACAAGTCACAGCTTTATTTAAAAAAAAAAAAAAGACAGAAAGAAAGCTGTTTTTTGAAATTGGAGTTCAAGTTATTTTTACTTCTAATAGTGTTAACATACTACACAGGTCAATGGCTAGATTTTTTTACATTTTCATTGTAAGTGGGCTAAAGCAGTTAATTAAAAGTAGTCTAACATAAATGTAAATGCTGTAATTTGATTATTTTAATAAACCATGTAACTTGGATGGATTAGATGCTGGCGTGACCACAGTGCACACGTCTGATGTCGCTCACAGTGGTCCAAAGGATCGCTCAGGGAGTTTGTGTGTTCGCTCAGACACATGAAAAATTAGAGGGAACATTGGCTCTGACCCAGTAAAAGAAGAATAAATCATCAAATTTCTCACATCTGCATTGAAATTTGATTTAAAAGAATGGTGGTTGGTTTACATTGTTATATGCATATATTACTAATACTAAATCCAAATACTACACCACGTTATTATTATTTTTTTTAAATTACAAGACAATAAAAATACTATCACATAAATGAAAATGTTTTTAAATTAGTAGCTGTGAAGATGCAGGACTTCCATCCACCTCCAGGGACTGCTAAAGGACCTTTAACACCTCTGCTTTCCTTGACCTTTCAGTGTTTCAGTATAAAGATGGCTGCAACAAGCACAAAGCAGCGTGCAGGTGAGAGAGATCTGCTGGTAGATGATTAACTTGTTCCATTTTGTTTTACAGCACAGTGTTCAGTTCACTTTGATTCAACTGTTTATCCATCCAAGCATGGCGATTCTTTTAAAGGAGAAATGAAAACATTTTTTTGTTATTCGTGCATGCATCTCGGTCGTTGTGTCCTTGGGCAAGACACTTCACCCGTTGCCTACTGGTAGTGGTCAGAGGGCCCGGTGGCGCCAGTGTCCGGCAGCCTCGCCTCTGTCAGTGCGCCCACGGGGTGGCTGTGGCTACAATGTAGCTTGCTATCACCGACTATGGGTGGATGACTGGATGTGTAAAGCGGTATACAATTACAGGACATTTACCAAACACTTGTAAGCACCAAGTATTAGCAGTAGATGGCAGCAGTCTTTAAATATGATTTCTGTCCATTTAAACAAATGAATATGCATTGTAACAGACAAAGGGCAAAATGTGTGGAGTCCAGCAGTGCTCTAGTTGGTGATCTTTTTCTTTTGTATTACAGAATAAAATAATAATAAAGCAGGAAATATTTTATAGCCCTCACCTGCCACATTTTTATTGAACAGCAAACTGCACAGATAAGTTCAGCATGAACATTTACATTATTTGATCACTTCTGACTTCCAATTATTTCCAGTATTTCAGTCCAAACATTCACTTCTCTAATTCAGCTGTTTAACGTTTCCTTACATTCAAAGCAGTTCAAGTTGTTACAACAACTTTCAAATTCAGAGTGCACACATTAAATTCCACAAAGACCACATTAAAGACCACTGACTTGCTGATAAATGAAAGTGTTATAACACTCTTCAGTCTTCAGTGTCTGAGGTGATTCCCTTGGAGATCTTTTATCTGCCAGAAATCAAAGGGTCTTAAACTCAAGTATAACTGATGGAACTTTGTGTACACTCAGACTCAGGCTGTAATATACTGTGTTTATCTCGTCACTTGGTTCGGCCCATGTAATTATACTGCAACATGAGGGTCAGTTTGTGTGGTTTAAACAAGTTTGATCTTACAAAGAGCAGCTGAACCAGAAGATAAAACAAACACATTCTCTGTTTGTGATACTGTAATGTACAGGATACGTAATCACAATACTCAGAATCTGTTCATGACTTCATCAGTATACACAAGTATCACAATACTGTCATCTTCACTGTGATGTTTCCACATTTATTTGGTCCTTCAAGAAAGAAAAAAAATTATTCTGGGCGAATTTTATAATAACGCCATTCAGATAATCCTGCAGCGCTGAATGACAAAACTGAGAAGTGAAAACAGCAGAGACTCACATTTCAAACCTTCTGCAGTTCAACTGGAAGCTGGTATGAACCATCATTCTGTTGTTTACATTTTCTGTAGATCAAAAAACCAACAACAACAACAAGAAGCACGGCACAAACAGACAGACCAGCTATCAGTCCAACAGACCCATCCTTCTTCCCTCCATCCTTCTTCCCTCCATCCTCTGTGTCTCCTCCTGTCTGACCTGCATGTGAGAAACAGGTGTGAGGTGTCAGCTGTCAGGTCTTCCCAGCATCCCTGCACAGCGTGTAACAGACACACTGACCCACCATGTCCATCTCATGCCTTTGCCTCTCCAAAGTGTGAAATGTACATGGATGCAGAACCAGCAGAGGGAGACATATTATTTCAAGCCGACATGAAAACAGAAACAGACATTATTAAAACATTTACCTGTGTTTATAAATTAGTTGCCTACCTTCATCATTTGTGGCAAAGAAGAAGCCTAGAATGTACTTCATATCTTCCTCTGTCACTAGCGACTTATTGGCTTTAAATATATTGTCTCCCCTTCCGGTACTACAGCTCCTGCATCCGTGTCAGTTTTATGCAAAGTGTGAAATGGACCCAGTGGAGCAACATGTCTATTAAATGCTTTGCTGTGATATTGGGTTTGTCAGGTAGGTGATGAGTGAAGAACAGAACAGAATCCATTTCCTCTTCAAACTGCTGTCAGACATTATCTACTGCACTCTGATCACATCACTCAGACCAGCTGCTTTCTACAAAGTCTCATCAACAACATCTTTAGAAACAAACATCAACAACCAGGAAGCAGCTTCACCTCTGATCACACACACACTCAACTCTACTCACTCACCTGGAGGATCAACAACACTCAGGTAGATGATGTTGAGCTCCCACGAGTGTATTTCTCCCATTAAGACTCGACACTCATATGTTCCATTATCAGCAGTTGTCACATTCTTCAGAATCAGAGACACGTCTCCATCCTTCATCTGTCTGTCCTGCAGATCCACCCGGTTCTTAAAAGATTGATGCTGGTTTTCTGGACTAAACTGCCCATCCCGGTACACAACAACATGCTGTGTCCCCAGATCAGCTCTGCTCCACTCAAGAATTATGAAGTTGTTGTTTGAAGCTCGACAGGGCAGAGTGACGTTCTGTCCAGACTCGGCTGTGATGATGTTTGGGTCTGAAAGAGAAACTAAACGAACAGCGAAGTTAAAGGAATCAAATAGGCAATGCAGCTTTGGATTAGTATGGTGTAACATAGCAGCCTATGCTGTTTTCTTTCTGCTAACTATTATTCTTACTTATAATGGTGAAGAATTCAACAAATAAAACTGTCATTTAGTCTGAACATTTCTTTCCTGCCCTGTTTGTTTTCTGCTCTTGATCATTGGCTGAGTCTTTACCATTCTGGCTATTGTTCGATCCATTCGAATGGTAGTCTTCCATTTTCTTCCACATCTCTCTGGTTTGGCTTTCCATTATATAGCATTGGTGATCATTTGAGCTGAGCAGCCTATCATTTTCTGCATTTCTTTACATGTTTTCCCCTCTCCAATCAACACTCTGATTAAAGCACGCTTGTTCTTCAGAACAATGTCTGGCACAACCCGTCTTTCTCAGGTTTTCAGAGAGAATTGCATGGACAATATGTGCTTCATCCTAAAATACCACCTTAAATACCACCACATGGCCACCTGTGTCTTCACATAATGAATGACCTCACTGATTGGACTCCACACTGCTATATTTTGAACACGCCCCTTTCACTTAATTCTTCAATTACACCGACTCAGTTGCATTCATATCATGAATGTCGGGTCTGTGGGTTTCTCTGAATCTACTACACTTGCAGT
The DNA here is from genome assembly GCF_001858045.2 of Oreochromis niloticus. NCBI lineage: Eukaryota > Metazoa > Chordata > Actinopteri > Cichliformes > Cichlidae > Oreochromis > Oreochromis niloticus. The sequence continues at coordinate 54,947,526 of NC_031967.2, forward strand.
ATCCAACCATTTTTGCACCAAGGACCGGTTTATGTCTGACAGTATTTTCACGGATTGGCCTTTAAGGTGTCATAGATAAATACAACAAAATAAAATCAGTAGGAGTACGAAAAAAAGAAGATTTATTCAGGGAAACTGAGTTAACGATAAAAATGATGAAAACCAATAAAAAATCCTTAAAACTATAAATTTCACACCCGAGCTTCAACTCTCATGGTACCAAACTACTCCAGTCCATGGCCTTGGGGTTGGGGACCGCTGTACTACACCAGACCTGTTGAATCAAGAAATCCATTAGATACATCCTGTCTGAAAAAGTGAAGTTGGCTAAGCTTTTGGGACTCTGTTGATCCACGGGCCATTTTCAAAAAATAGAAAAAAAAAGAAAAAAAAACAAATCAGGAAGGGGGCAAATAATTTTTCATTGCACTGTAACACTGACACACAAATTACACATCTTTGTTTCTGTGCATTCTGGATCGCAGTGATAAATGTTAAGTCCACCCAGCCTCGTGTCGCTTTCACATACACGGACATGTCGAGCCAATTCATAATTAACTCCTAAGGGAAATATTGTTAAAATATAAACCATCTTCTGTAAACATCATGGAAACATCATTTGGTTTTTATCAGCTAAAATCTCACCTGCAGAGACGAACACAAAGAGGGCAACACTGAACAAAATGGACCATGGTGATGCACTCACGGCAGCCATTTTTGATTTCAAGTTCTGCTACTGTTGTAACACCTTGAACACGTCACCTTTAAGCAAGTTGCATTAGAGTGACGTTTGGTAGGCTGGACTGTTGGATGAACCGATATAGGTGCGTTGTAAGAAAAGAGTCACAATGGTAACAGCGAGGGATATTGTGACGAGCTTTGCACGTTCTGGTGGCTTTTATTTGTTTTTGGTTTTTTCCACCTTTATGTAACTCGAGCTGGTTTTCAGCTGCTCTGCACACACTCACACACACACACACACTCACACACACACACACACACACACACCGCCCTCCTCCGGTCCCGGCACCATCCTTGAAGGGGAGGCTGATGGAGATCAGGTGCATGTCAGCCTCCCCTGACACCACACTCTGAAACCACTGCTCCACCATATATATCCCTTGTAGTATGTACATGTGAGTATATGTGTGTATATGTGTGTCTGTCAATGACTTAGGCAGTTGCAAACAACACCAATCTACAACTCTGATTATTCTACCAGCTAACAACATCCCAGCAGCCAGCTCAACAGCTATTTTATTTCATCCATCAGCCTCCAATTTTTAAGAACTATGTTACACTTCGAATGACTTCTGCATGTTTTGTATCTCAGTTTGTTCTGTTTAAAGATAGAAAACAGTGGAAAACACTTACTGTTGTTCTGTGGATATCCCTTAAAAACCTAAATCTTAAAAGCTAGAAATCCCATTTATTCCATTTTCCAAGTGTTGTTTCTGTTTTCCAGTCAATAAAGCATGCTGTGGAATCAGTCAGCATGAGTCCCACATACAGACTGCTGTAGAGGTTTACTATGTAGGTCTGAGAACATCCTTCTAACATCCTGGTGAAAGATTTTGAATGTTTGAATATTGACGTTTCCTGGAAGCTTTGTGTTGCACCTATACTTTGTTAGTTAAAGTAAAGGCGTTATCAGTATGATCCTATTACTTTCCCCACTTGTTTTTCTGTTGATGCTGTTTTGACTTTGTACAACTCAGATACTGTAGGCCATTCTGAAACACCTTCATATGGCTGTGCGTTTTGATCAGACGTTTTCTAACTGGAATTATTGGAATTATTTTAAAACAAACAAACCACTGAGCAGGATTGAAGTGCCAGAAACCTGCAGGTAGAAAGGATTTAATGAGAAAAACCTGCTTGACTTTCTCTCAAACCAACACTGTCACGAGAGATATTTTTAATTGTTGTTTGACACAAGCTTGAATGTGTGCAGAACTTTTATGCTACAAACACAAACCAAGACATTTAAAATGAGTGACTCAGTGTAGGCAGTTATTAGAGTGTGGCATGATCATCTACAACATTGCTCCTGTCTTTAAAAAGAGAAAATGAAAAAAGATTAAAAAAAATAAATAAAAGATTCAAGATGGAATGAAATAGTCATTATACCTGTGGAGAAAAAGTTCTACACTTTTGCTTGATTTTCAAGACAAGATAAAAGTGTTTAGACTCTGAGGCCTCCTACATCCTACTGCCTGTCAGCCAGAAATAAATGTCAGTCCTCCATAATGCAGCAGGGCCTACAATGGAGGATGTACAGGTATATCCTGTCGGTATCCTGTACTGCCACTGTGTAAAAGAAGTGTGTGGGACACAGCTGGAACTATGGAGGGAGGAAGACTACATGTATAAAATCTTACACCTAGCATCATAAAATCATAGGCTAATACAGGCCTACACCAACAATTTATGATGCAGTTTCTTTTAGACGTTATATATGACATCACTTTAAAATTAGACTCCTTGCCAGGAACACTTCATTAAGTTAAACTCCTGTTGCCTTGCCTCCTATCTCCTCATAAATCTTCCTCACCTGACATGCTCACCCGTCTGGTGTGAGGGACTAAGACACGGGAAATGACACGAAGAATGAGAAAAAGATAAAAGGCTTTAAGCTGTGAGTCCTCCTGCATTGTTCCAGTGTGAACCAGAAAGTTCTTCCTCTTTAACTAGATGGAAATTGTTTTTAGCTGCGAGTTTTGTGTATGTGTGTGTACTTGTATACATCGCTGTGTTTGAACCAATAGAAAAGCTCCTCCTCAGAGGAAGAGGGCGGGCTTTACTTGGCATCAGTGACAGAAATGAAAAAAAAGCTCAAATGAGTAAGAAGGACGATGAAGGAAACGTCTGTGCTGTGTCTGCTCTGTAAGTAGAATCTCTGTGTTTGTTTCATCAGCTGTTTTTTAAAGTAATTATTTAATTAATAATTTTCATGTTCATTATTTTCTTATCAAAACTTTATTGAAACATGTTGCTGACAACAAATTGAGGTGAAAAAAACACCCAGAACAATTTAAGTCTGTTTACTGATCTGAAACATGTAAGTGTGACAAAAACCTAAGAAATCAGGAAGGGACCCATGAGTTCAGAAATCTGAAGTTGTCCCAAATGAAGACTAAACAGATTACAAAATAGATTCCTCATATTTTAAAAACAGATAGTCAGACACAAATGTTTAGACTTCAGTCACAATAGCATTAGAAACATTTTGGGCTTCTCAAGTTAAGCTTTCCTGCACATCAAGGCAAAGTCAGGTGGTCCATAATTTCACCTAAAGTTCAGTGTAGCTTCTGTCTGTTGAGAAAACAGCAGTATGTGAAACATGATTATTGGACAGCTCTTTTCTTCAGTAACTGTATCCAAGACATTTTCTCTTTGAGGATCTCTGTCTGAGCAACATGGCCCCTTGTTTCTCATCACTAATAGAGAACTTGGCAAAGACATGATGAAACACAATCAGTGATGGTGCTTAATAAAGATATACCCACTGTCTCAAAGTCATCTTTACAACCTTATGAATTCACAACACATTGGCTCCCCACTCAACATGCAGACACGCAAACACGGGCACAAAATCAGATGGACACAATAAGATTTTCATTGTTATTGTAGAGGAGTATTCACAGCTGAATTGTCCATGTTTCATATTTTCATTAAATCTGCAATCATTTCATTTCAAGTCATCCATGAAAAATATGACAAGAAAAGTAAAATCTGCAGCATTACTCTAAGAAATGTACATTTTCTTTTAATCCTATACTGTTTGCTAAAAAATGATCGTGGTATGCTATTGTATTATCTAAGACTTCTATATTGGAAATGTGACAGATGATTAACTAAAGCATACACTCCTACAGTGAGCACCTTCTTTGGTTCTGTTATGCTGTGGACAGTTTTTCAAAAAACAAGGGGTGGGGAGTTGTTTCGGGGGTGGTTGGGGGGGTATGTGTTTTTGAGATCTTCATGTTCACCTCATAGTGTCATTTCTCTTTAGTTCTGATGTCACTGCTGAGCTGCAGAACAAACCAAGGTCAGTAACCTTCTTCTGTCACAGTTTAAACCTGATAAATGCTCACTGATATGACCTGATTGGGGTGATGTCAGAAAATCATCTGAATTTGCTGAAATGAATGATTACACAATATATATATATGATTTCATAATTTTAGCTGTATGCACAAAGATGTAACAGACCCCCCCCCTTTTTTTTTTAACCCTCACAGCTCGTCTGACTGTGAGTCCCAGCAGCTCTCAGTTCTATATTGGAGACTTTGTGTCTCTGAGCTGTGAGGAGGACGACAGCTCTGCTGGATGGACTCTGAGGAGAAACACAAGCACAGAACAGAGGACTCAGTGTGGAGATGGAAAATCAGAGGGTTCTTCCTGTAATATCAGCTTCATCATCCCGCTGGACGATGGAGTTTACTGGTGTGAGTCCAGAGAAGGTCCCATCAGTAACATGGTTAACCTGACAGTCACTGGTAAGCTGAGTGTGTGGAGTTAGTGTTGATGAAGCTGTGTGTAAATGGATGAAATGCTGTAGTTTGTCTCTGTGTTGAGGTGGATCAGTGATCCTGCAGAGTCCTGTCCTCCCTGTGATGGAGGGAGATGACGTCACTCTGCTCTGTAAAACAAAGACCACTCCCTCCAACCTCCCAGCTGCTTTCTATAAAGATGGCTCCCTCATCAGGAAGCAGCCTACAGGTCACATGACCATCCAGCATGTTTCCAGGTCTGATGAAGGCCTCTACAAGTGTGACATCAGCGGTCATGGAGAGTCTCCATCCAGCTGGATCACTGTCACAGGTGACTCACTCACCTGTCTGTGTTTCTGCAGGTTTCAACATTCACAATGTGACGACAACTTAATGACTGTGTTTGCTTTATTTTAGGGGAGCACACCACCACACCTCCACCTACATCCACACCTTCATCACTCTCCCTTCCTGTTCTCTCTGTGTTGTCATCTGTTGGATCAGTCATTGCGTTCGTTGTCCTTCTAGTGAGATATATTCATAGGAAAGGTAAAGTTGATATTGGGACATCTGAGCTTTTTTAGAGTTATTTGTACTCAATATAAACATAAATGTGTGTGTACGTACCTACTGATTGTGTTAACTGTGAATTAACTTGACTAATGAAGCAACAATGTTACAAAAGTGTGTGCCTGCTTTTCCTGTTAGGAAAAACAGGATTTTAATTCTTCAGTTGGTTTGTAAGCTTATTTTGGAAATTGGTAACATGATTTGCAAGTCTACACTGTCTAACCTCCAATGATTTAAAATGTGTTTTAAATTGATGGATTACTGTGTTTTCATAATAGTTTATACAATATAATAGATGATTAAAGAAATTATGCATTATAAATAGCTAGATAAATACAAAATGGTGAATGATTAGGAACTAAATGAACATTATTTATTTCTGAATTAGGGCTCAAATTTAAGCCTGAAATCACAATTATGTTTATTATTTTTGAGTGTGTGTGTGTGTGTGTGTGTGTGTGTGTGTGTGTGTATATCACCAAGTGTTTTTCTTCGTGTGCTGAACTGTTTGTCTGTGGTCTGTGGTTAATAGAAGTTAACAGGTCTGCAGTCGTCCAGTTTCCTGTTTGTCATCAAAAAAATAGTAATATATATGTGTTATACATAAGTGCTTTATATTTAGATGATACCAACATTTTAGAAGCATCACGATATATATTCTAAATCTGACTGTATTAAACTAAATAATTTAAATGAAAAGATCTGAGTCCTGTTCACATAATGATTTCTGCAGTAGCCACTAGTCTACGAAGAGTTCTATTATCAGCTGTACTACCTACAGCGATGCCCTCTGTATGTGTTTTATTGTGCAGACATTGATACAGATGCAGTCTACTCAACAGCAAGAATAGAAGACATCAAAGACAAGGAAAACAAATCAAAGATGACAGGGACAGCTCCGGTTTACAGCTAAAACTGTGGCTGATCTAACAATTTATAACCTTTGAAATGGTATAGTATAATTCATCATCTTTACCATCTTATTATCTTCTTAATATTTAGTAATTAGCACTGTGTGCATTGGTGTCACCACAGGTTTTGTGTGTGTGTCAAGAGCGATACACTGTCTGTGAGGCTTCAAGCAAAGAATCTTGATTAATAATCTACATTTGACAACAGTTATATTTTCAATATTGATGTAGGAACAGATCGGGGGGGGGGGGTTAATGGTGACCATTACTGTTTTAGAAGGAACAGAATATCTCTTTGTCCAAATTGCAGCTCATTTTCTTAGGGACACATGGAACCTCTCAAGCCCCAACACCCCCTGATACAGGGGAAAAAGCAGGAGATCAGGTAGGCTTGGGGCTTAAGAGGTTAAAGGTGCTAGCACATTGATTCATCCTTCTAGTATGTGCTTGATGACAGGTTTGTTGTGACTTTTGATTCATATCTGTGCCACTTAATATTTTATAACCAGTGTTAATGAAACTTGCCAAAATTGCCAAAATCAGCCCACACAGTCCTTTGATACAAGAACTTGTTAATTGTCTGCAGTTAAAACCACAGCTGCAGCTTCCTCCAGGTGCGAGAACATGCAACAGCCAACAATTTTGCGGCCACCCAGCAGCCTTTTCATAGAAATGCTGTCACTTCTATGTGGTCATTGTGTGTTCCACAGCAGAAGTGTTAAGATGAGGATAAAAATAAAACTCTTGAGATGCTGCAGTTTCTGAAAACCTTCGCTGAATCTTTTCACGCTGCTGCATAAAAGTAAACAGTAACACAGGTTTCATTGTATTGCTGTATTGTAACAGCAGTCATTCTGTTGCAGTTATTGAGAACAGTCGAAAAAAATCAATAACGGTACCAAAGTATCATGACATCCAAGCCCATGAGTGCATAAGAAATTCTGACAACAACTGTTGTTTGAGTCTGTGGGACCTCAGTGTTTCATTGTTTCCAATGTTTAGCCAAAAGAAAAAGGACATGAAGAGTATTCAGAACATGAGGCCGTTTGCCCCTTATTGGACAACGCAGGGAGTAGACCGGAGGGTGGAGAGAGAGTGCTTGGGAATGGTACACATGGAATAGTTTACAGCAGGCCTCTGCAGTGAGGAGTCTATCCTGCAGTACATGGCTTACATCCTCAATCAGATCAACTTTAAATGACATAGTCTTCAGACACTGATAGTGATTTTGAAGACAAGGAGGAGACTGATCTCCTAAACAAGCCTATCAGCAGTTAACAACAAATTTCACATCAAATCTAAATTAAAACTTTAAATATGAGACGTTCGTTAGATGGGGCTGAGATATACAGTCAAGCCCATAATTAGTCATACCCTTGGTGTCTGTTTTGGGTCATTGTCGTGCTGAAATGTCCACTGGTGGCCAAGGCCAAGTTTCTCTGCAGACTGCCTGATATTGTTGTTGAGAATCTTCATGTATTACTATTTTTTCATGGTGCCATTTACTGTGATAAGGTCCCCTGGTCCATTGGCTTAAAAAACACTCCCAAAGCATTAGGTTCCCACTAGAGCAGGGCGATATGACCAAAAATATTTATCATGATATACATTTGAAAATTTGCGATAACGATATAACTGACGATATAATCGACACTAGACAAAATACTTTACAACTCCACAGTTTTATTAGTGCAAAAAAAGAAAACATCAATGTATTTTCACTTAAACAAGCAGCTGTTTTTTATGTGCATTAAAGTTATATAAAAATTTAACAGTGCAAATGGTTGCTGACAGTTTAACCAAAAGGCATTTCTCAGCATAACCATGTATAATATCCACAAAACTTAGAAAGTGGTTATACATTATATTATGTTGAAGCACAGTACGTATCACACGTATCACTATCGTAGGCTCCTGCCTACGATAGCCGTAATGCTCCGACAATACATCAAGCAGTGCAGCTTTGTAGCTTAGCAAAGTCGTACTGAAACATTTCGAGCGCCGTGTACCACATAAAATCGTTTCGAAGTCAGTAAACACAACCAGAATTCATACATAAGGCCCATTGGATTATAAGGGGCACTGTTGATTTTCAGACAAATCAGAGGATTGATTTTAAGTGTGCCGTATTTTCCAAACAACACGGTAATAACGACGGCCCGCTAGCATGCTCTACCAAAAATAGTGCTTTGCTGTGTATCTAACAGACGAAAGCTAAACCAATTCCACACCAAAATTGCCCAAAATTCTACCGGTATTACCGTGAACGGTACGATATGGCCCAACCCTAGTTCCCACCACCATGTTTGACATTGGGGATGGTGTTCTTTATGTTGAAAGGCTTCTCCTTTTTCATGCCAAATGAAGGAAACATCATTGTGACCAAACAATTCAATTTTTGTTTCATCTGACCATAACACTGAGGACCAGAAGTCTTCCTCTTTATCTAGATGAGCATTTGCAAAGGCCAAGTGAGCTTTTGCGTGCCTCATCTGGAGAAGTGCCGTCCTCCTTTGTCTGCATCTGTGGAACCCAGCAGTGTGCAGTGTCCTTTGGACTGTTGGCCTTCAGACATCACCAGCAGAGCCCAGATTCACCAGGATGCCCTTGGTGGTGATCCTTGGATTCTTTTTCACCTCTCTCACTATCCTCCTGGCCAGCACAGGTGTCACTTTTGGCTTCCAACCACGTCCTCTGAGATCTTCCGCAGTGCAGAACATCTTGTATTTTTATTAATACTTTGCACTGTAGCCACTGGAACTTGAAAACATTTAGAAATGGCCTTGTAGCTCTTTCCTGACTGCGCAGCCACAACGTGCAGCCACAGTTCCTTTTATTTGTTGGGAGACACCTGTGTCATTTCCAGTCAAAACATAACTTGCTGGTTGAATAAAACTAACTTTAAGTCAAAAATTGTCAAGGGTATGAATAATTATGGGCTTGATTTTGTATGTATGATAGATGTGAATCTGGTAATTCTGCAAATTCTAAATTCAGACAAATCCCAAGTATTAAGTGTTGCATGTGGTCTGTATTGCTTGGAATTGCCAGAAATATCTTTACATGTACCTTTATGGTTGTATTGATATAATAAAATTATAATCTGGCAGGTCCACCCTACCAGTGAGCATTGGCAGATTATTTGAACACAGCACAAGGATGACCAAATGGTATTGCTCACTCTCCAGTGTTGCAGACAGGCTGCAGCTTCTGGTGATGGTCCCCATTTCAAAATCTCACTTCTCAGCTTGTCAGAGAAATATTCTGTCGAGGTGGAGAGAGTTTGACTTCTTAATGTCATTTAATGCAGGTGATGAGCTAATCGTTTCTATTTTTTGAACTGTGCGTGTTTGTGTTTAGACGTTAAACCAGAGCCAGATGTCATCTACTCTTCACTGAAGTAGTCCACCAGTCCAACCACTGACATCCAGCTGCTGGTCTGTAATCCTCCTGCAACACAGATCAGAAGACAACCTCTCTGTTATATAGATATTAGTCATGCTTGTTGGATCTATCTCTTGTTTCTGTGGCAGCAATATGGTTTCTCTGCAGGGTTAATAAACTTATTATCTCATTTGTTTTTCTCATGTGGTTTTGTGGGTTTAAAAAAGGTTCTAGATGGAAAATTTGACTTGTTCAGGTTTGGTTGTGGTTATCATTTATAATAAACCCCTACTCCAAAATAACAACAGCACAGAAAAGATTAGGTACAGCCTCTGTTGTGCTTGACGTTTTCCATGAAAGTTTCCACTTTTATCGATTAAATAATTTAAACTGAAATTTCTTACAGCAGCTTTTTAAATATGAATTTTTTGCTCACTTTTTGCTCAAGTTTTCTGTGATGAAAAACTGAGAATTTGCAAAGTTTGACTGTTGGTCATGTACAAAATGGACAATTAGAACATGTCAACTTGGGCTTTAAGAAGTAATGATGATTTTTCATCATATTAGACATTTCACAATTCGTCTTTTACAAAGACATTTACAGTTGTGTACCAACACCAGCCCAGCAGCCATGCCCTGAACTTCAACAAGGTCACAAAAGCAGCAATGATTTCAGCTGATGTTAAAAAATGACTTTTTATTTACATTTTTATGTACAATATTAAATGCAGAGATCACATGTGGTTTTCTGTCACATCCAGACATGTAATGACATCTGGTGCACAGACATTATTAAGTCATTGCTCCTTTTCCGAGTGTGTGTAGCCACAGCGGTTGATCACATGATCAAATGTTAATGTGATTTTTTTTTTTATCAGTCCTAATGTCGTCTGTCTCTTAGTCTCATCTTCCTCACATCTTATTGTAGCTTTAAATAAAATACTGTTTTCTCATCCATCCATTCACTTCCGCTTATCCTTTTCACAGGAGCCTATCCCAGCTGTAGAGTGAGAAGCGGGGTACACCCTGGACAAGTCGCCAGTCTGTCGCAGGGCCAACACACAGGGACAGACAACCATTCGCACTCACATTCACTCACACCCAGTGTTGGGGAGTAACGGAATACATGTACCGCCGTTACGTATTTAGAATACAAAATATGAGTAACTGTATTCCGTTACAGTTACCGTTTAAAAAGGTGGTATTCAGAATACAGTTACTTTGTTGAAATAAATGGATTACACGGCGGTACTTCCCTGTTTCATATTGTCGCGGGTCAGGACTGTTTGGGTTTGTTTGACAGCTGTTCTGTTGTTCCAGGCGGCAGCGTTACGGTTGCCATGGTTACAGGGTGACGCGCTCTCTCTCTGCGTGTTTCCTGGGTGAGAGAGCGCTTTTTTGTTGTTGTTGTTGTGCTAAGCTAAAAGGCAGAATGCTACAGGCATGGCCCTAAAGAATGTAGCCTGATGGGCAGTGTAGTCCGTACTGCAGGGAGAATGGACTACCATACACGTTATGTGTCTGTGAGCGAGGGAGGGAGAGAAAGGAAAAGTCCGAGCTGTCACGGAGCAAAAACAGGAGCTGGAAGCATATAAATATAATAATAACCACTGCAGCCAAGAAGAGTGCCTGACGAGCCCATTTGTAAGTAAGCTATTAAGACTCGACTGTACACTGTGTTCGTGTTTTCCTCCGGAAAAAATAAGTTCCGTTGCAGCAGCCTTTCAACGCCTCTCTCTGTCTCTGGCAAGCAAAGTTGACCCAGACAACAAAGTAAAGCTATTTTTCGGCTATGAGCCCGACACGGAACCCACTGTATTAGCCAGAGGTCCCTTTACTACGGTTCGGAGCCGCAGACCTTCAGTATCAGTAATAAATCACAGCAATACGACATTCACGTGGTTGTAAACAGCATGATAATATATTAAGTAATCCAAAGTATTCAGAATACGTTACTCTCATTGAGTAACGTAACGGAATACGTTACAGAATACATTTTGGGGCATGTATTCAGTATTCTGTAGTGGAATACATTTTAAAAGTAACCTTCCCAACACTGCTCACACCTATGGGCAATTTGGAGTAACCAATTAACCTAGCCCCTCTAAGTGCATGTCTTTGGACACTGAGAGGAAGCCGGAGTACCCGGAGAGAACATGCAAACTCCACACAGAAAGACCCCGGCCTGATGGTGGAATTGAACTCAGGACCTTCTTGCTGTGCAGCAACAGTGCTAACCACCGTGCTGCCCTCTCTTTTCTCATTTCTCTGAAAATGTTTCAAAATAACTGGACAGAAAATTGAGTGTCTGTCTGCTGAAACACTGCAAGGCTGTTAGAGAAGGGAAAAGGAGAAGGAATCAGAGAGTGTTGTTTATGGTCAGTAGTTGAGGTGAATTAAGGTTATAATAATAATACTTCTCACAATAATATACCAATTTTAATAAGGTAAAGGGAAATGATTGCTAGAGGGTTACTGTCCAGGGCACTAGAGGTTTTTGCATTACTATTTTTAAAGCCTGGCAGAATTGCAACCACATTTTCTTTTTTTTTTGCATATGAGGAATTGTACTTACATGTAATGCCATCAGCTTTTCCTAGGTCACGGTTTCCTTCCACACATGGCTTTGCAAAAACTGCATAAAAAGCACTTGCAGCAACAAAAACACAATATTCCAGAAACACACTTTGCCGATCTGATTGGCTGTTGAACTTAAGTTACACTGCTGGAAATAGTTTATTTTGATGCACAAAATAAACTTCCTGTGGTTGGAAACTACTGTGTGCAACCTTTTTGCATTTTCAGTTTTGAGGAATAAAAGTTTGAAATTTCTCTAACTAGAAATAACTATTTTCATGGGTTTTTTTGTAGTTTATTGCACCTTTTATGAATTGATGTAGTTACTATAGACTTAATGCATACATATTATTAAAATTTGGGATGTGATGGTTGTATTGATGTATAGCAACTTGAAATACTCCCAAAAATGCTACTACAGCATCTAAAGACATAAAGATAAGCTGTGGCAGACTTGGTTCTATGGTAGGTCTTAAAGGGTTATAAAAAACAAAAAAATATTTTTGCCCGAAAATCAGGCAGATGGAGAATAAAGTGCTCCACTCTGCCCTATTCTTGAACAAATGCTCTGATTCAGTCCTTCAAATTAAAAGCATCCGATTCTTCAAGTTTAATTCCATGGCTGAGATCTGTCTCTGGTGCTCAGATTGAAATTTTGATTTAAAATTTTTATTTTTATAATATATTTTAAATTTGTATTAAAGTCCAACCCTTTTATTATTAGGGGTGTGGTTTCTTTGATTGACAGCATGGGGCATCTGTAGCTGCTAACTGTGTGCCAGGCAGCTAATTGTTGTTCCTGCTGGACCTCTGACCATGATTGTGCTGTTGTAGCCTTTTCAATTATCTGACCAGTAATATGGCTGTAACTGCTGGAAGTGCTCCAATTTTGGTGAGTGAAATCCGAGGATTTTATTTGGATGTTACTGACCACTAATTAGCAGGTAGCTGTCTGCACCATGTACCTATGCAGATTAATGATGATTGGACCGCACGTAAACGCAAAATGGGTTTCCGAAAATTTCCACCCTGGTGGGAGTTTTTCAAATTCTCAGTTTTCACTGATCCAAAAGGCCGTTAACACGTGAACAAAAGGCCAAAACGCATAGAAAAAGCTGCATTTTCAAAAATATGCAGCTTATGCAGTACATTTTAAGAAATGCACATGTGGACGTAGCCTTAATCTTGTGTGAAAATACCAAATAATATTAAAAATAATAATTTTTATGCGCTTTTAAAGAAATAGCATTAAAGTATCAAAAAAGGGCACAAAAACTTTGATAAAGCCAGTGAAATCTCAGAAACAATCAAGACTAAATTAATAAAAATATTGTGCAAAACTTTATTAGCAATGATTAAACAGAGTCACATAATGAAGAACCTTTAATAATTAAGCATTTTTGTTATATTAAAGGAGATGAATCAACAATATGTGAAAAACTCTTGAAATTGAAGTTAAGTTAAAATGATGTGAGCTCCCTCTGGAGTTAAGTCAAAGGTACTTCTCTCAATGGCTTCATAATACAGAACAGTCCAGCTGCACTGATGTCATCACATACAATATTTTCGTCTTCACTTCTTTCAGTATGTGTGTGTAATTATACTGTAACAGCTGATCTCTACACGAGGATCAGTTTGTGTTGTTTGAACATCGCAGAAAAAGTTTGATTTTACAAATAGCTGACTCACACATTCTGACACTGTAACATACAGACATTAAATAAATACATGTAGTGGACTTCCCAACCTGTCAGTAAATCACTGATGATGAATGAACATGGTAGTTCATAGAGTCACTGTCAAACTTCACAAAGAGACGCATAATGAATAAAATAAATAAAAACAGATTGACATCAGTCTGTTTGTTCTTATTATTCACTGCTGCTACTTTTGAAATGTTTAAAAATACACAGACCTGGTACAGCTTTACTCATCCGATGGAAAGAGAACTACTGTATTATTGTGAAATTGTGAAATTTGATTATCACATTTGTTATTTTAATTTGTAATGTAGCAGACACAAACTGCACCTTTTGCTGAAAAGGAAGTAAATCAATCCAGATGCTTGTACATGATGTTTGCTTTTCAGCAGCTTCATTAAGTTTGATCATTAAATATTTACAGTGATACAAAAGTTATCTGTGTAACACCTTAACAATAATACATAATTCTTCCACACTTTCACTTTTCTCTCAAGTATAATATGTAATTTATTAGACCACCTTTCATAAAAGTTAGAAAACACAAACATCTTAGAAATATCACAAAAACATGGTTAAAAATCAAAATTATATTGCTACTTAACTTAGACCATCAAGCTTAAATATACTACAGCTATTCTTAGCTAGCTGCTTACAGTATCCCAGTTAGCACTAAAAAACTGAAATAAAGCTTACAAAGCATTCCCAAAATGAAGCATGTGTATATAACAAAAGCTGTACAGCTCATTCCACACACTCCAAAGTTCACAAACATTAATACTAATTTCATACCTGAAAATGCGATAAAGCTGTAAAGATGCTCAGGATTTCAGAAGTGCTGTCAGAGGCTTTGCTGAGTGTAAGGCCCACGAGGTTTTGACTTGTGAGCATCAGTGGTTGATGAGTTTTTCTCTTCTGTCCCATGCTACGGATATTACAGTTGTTTTGGAACTGTTATTCCAAATGCTGAATCTGTTTTAGTTTTATTGTAGCTCGATGGAAGAACATGGTGTGAGTTTATAATGTGTCAGTTTCTCTGATCTGTAACTGCAGTTATTTTATGTTGCTGATAAAAAGATGAAATGATCTCTGAGATGAGTGATAATGTGAGATGCTGTGTTAATTAATGACTAATGTCAGGCTGAAATGCATTTGTCACATATTGAGTTATCAGCTAGTTAAATTTGATGTGTTAATCTTGGAACTGTCTTTTCTTTTTTGTAGTTGTCCTAAGATTAGATCATTTTTAACAAATTTTCCATTACTAATGTTTCCAGTTATTTTCAGTGGATGACATTTTTTCCTTGAAATCACCAAAAATTTCTATTAAACTGAATATTTAGTGTAATTTCTTGTGATTATGTATAATGCTATGAATTCTGACCTGATTTTTTTAAAGTTTCTTTCTTGATGTTTTCTTTTTGTTTTTTATTGATCATAAAACCAATAAAACTCCCAACAACAAAAGCAGCACCAAAAAGGACCGACTTGCTTCCAGTCCAGGATGGCCTCCATTGACTCCATCCTCCTTCCCTTCATCCTTTGTCCTTCCTCCTGTCTGACCTGCAGGTGAGAAACAGGTGTGAGGTGTCAGCTGTCAGGTAGGTGATGAGTGAAGAACAGAACAGAATCCATTTCCTCTTCAAACTGCTGTCAGACATTATCTACTGCACTCTGATCACATCACTCAGACCAGCTGCTTTCTACAAAGTCTCATCAACAACATCTTTAGAAACAAACATCAACAACCAGGAAGCAGCTTCACCTCTGATCACACACACACTCAACTCTACTCACTCACATGGAGGATCAACAACACTCAGGGTGATGCTGCTGATGGATTTCCACGAGCGTGTTTCTCCCATTAAGACACGACACTCATATGTTCCAGTGTCATTAATCGTCACATCCTTCAGAATCAGAGACACGTCTCCATCCTTCATCTGTCTGTCCTGCAGATCCACCCGGTCCTTAAAAGATGGATGCTGCTCATCTGAAACAAAGTTCCCACCCCGGTACACAAGGACATGTTTTGGCTCGAAGTCAGCTCTGCTCCACTCTACAATGTCATTGTTGTTGTTTGGAGCTCGACATGTCAGAGTGACGTTCTGTCCTGACTCAGCTGTGATGTTTTTCTTGTCTAAAAGAGAGAACAACACAGAGTAGAGAGGTTCAAGATCAAAGTACAACTGTTCACTTCTACAGCAGCCATAGAGAGGGAGAAAAACACACACGACAACAAAAGATCTGTTATTAGATGACAGCCTTTTATTCTGTGTGTGTTCTTTAAGCTGCTCCCTTCAGAGGTCACCAAAGCAAATCTTCTGCCTCTTTATCTCTATCGTGTTCTTCATCTTGTGACAAAAGGTTAAAAACTAAAAGCTGTACAACTGAATCGCAGGGGTTAGAAGTTCATAGGTCACAATGCAGGGTCTCACACTATATGGCCCGATGCTCTGATGCGACCTGAGTGCTCACAGTGTCACAAAATACAGGTCTTCATCAACAAGTGCTTGCGACACCTCCTCAACATCAGATGTCCTGAGAAGGTCTTGAACACAGACCTGTCAAAGAGAACCAGACAGAACCCGGATGGTCAAGACATCAAGAATAGAAAATGGGGCTGGATAGGCCACACATTTCGAAAACCATTCGACAATGACACAAGGCAAGCACTGAACTGGAACCCACAAGGAAAAAGGAAAGTGGGGAAGACCCAAACAGATGTGGAGAAGAGCAAACTAAAGTCCGCCAGAATGATCTGGAACCAGCTGAAGAGAACCGTCCAAACAGAGTTCGTTGGTGTGGTGTTATTGCGGCCCTATGCTCCACCAGGATTCTACAGGCTTGATGATGACATTGAAAAGGCTTGGATGAACTTGCCAAAGTTCTACAAATTGGGCCTCCATCGCTTGTTTCCAGATCACATGCTACACTGCCATGCTGCTCTGTCTTTTTCACTTCCATTTCTGTGTTTGTGCATGTGCAGTGTGAGAGGTTGTGTTAAATCGGCTCATGGCACTGCTTCAAAAGTGCGATGCCTCCACAAGGGGCGACCAGGATTTCAAACAGGTTTGATTTTCTTGCAATCATACCATTGATGATCGGGAGCCGCTCGTGAGGTGTTAATTGCTTCGCATTACCCCACGATTAAGGGGAAACTCGGGCGGATCCCCAAAATGGTTACACGGGTGAAAAGCCATTTCAAAATGGGCCAAAACTCACACGGTGTATGCCCAGCCTTAGTTTTTAATGGGTTTGTTTGATAAAACTTTATTGATGGTCGAGTTCATTGAGACTGTGGATGTCCCTGCTTTTTATTGTAATATGTGGACTGATGCTCCTAAATCTTGCCTCTGACACAAAACCTCCATACAGTAATAATAAAAAAGAATAAAACTATTAAAACCTTTCAAGCAATAAAGAATAAAACTTGAACTGAAAGAAGAAAATCACCTGGAAACTAAATTAAACTAAACACAAAAAGTCAAAACAGAATAAAAACTAAGTAGGAAAAAATCACAATAACTAAAACAAAAACACATCCTGATAATAAGTGAACATAATGTGTGAGAGAAAGCAGCCTCTCATTATAAGACACTGTGAGTCTCTGCATGCTGCCTTTATGGAGCTACAGCTGTTTGTATACACTGAACTAAAAGCTTTGTAGCTGTATACTGACTCCTGACACTACAACACATCACACTGACACACACATTACACTTCTTTGTCTCTGCACTGTAAAAAAGAAAAAGTTGAGAAAACGTAAAATTTCAAGGCAACATGATGCAAGAGATTTTTGAGTTTTCTCAACTTTTGCCAACTGTTGTTGACTTAACTAAGATTTACAAGTTCTGCCAACTTGGATCTTCTTGTTCACCTAATTAGGACAATCCTGGAAGTCTAACGAAGAAATTCTGGTTTCAATACCATGTATTTCTGCCTTCACCAAACACAGATATTCTTGTTGAGTAATCATACAATTCTTACTCCAGTGAGTTGAAAATTTACCTATATAAACAAAGGAAAATGTATGCTGTTATTATACTTGATAAAACACTTAATAGATATAGAATAAAACAAAGCACAATTCAATGTTATCTAAAAGCTTATTTATTTTGTTCAACAGTCTTTTCAGTACATTTCAGAATGTCATGGGTAGTAGGGTGAATTTCTGTTAAAAAAAACAAAAAGAAAGAAAGAAAAGAAATAACAAACAAACAAAAACGTGTTGCCAGTTTCTTTTGGGTGCTTTGAGCACCCCAGCAGAGACGTCAAAATTCCAGAGTCCAGAACCAAAAAAGAAAAGTGTCCAGCAACTTAATAATTCACGCACACACACCCTGACCGTCTTGTAAAAGCTGAACATAACTATTGCACATTAAATAGGGTAGTGCACCCAGACATTGACATTTTACACAGGCTTACTATGATGAACTATGGAAGTTAAAAGTTATTAGAAATGTTACCATCAACGAAGAGGAAACAAACACTATAACAAATCTTTTAAAATACTACAAGACAAATTTTCACCATATATTCTCAACAATACAGATTCATCTGACTAAAATTTACATTTCGAATAATGATTTATCCACTTCACCTTCATATTGTCCGACCAGGCCAAAATAAGATGGCCTGAATTGCTTCAAAGGTAAAACTCATCTGCTTTGGATAATCAATGTTGAGGGCATACAGAAGGCCAAAGAGGTATGCCAGGGAAGTAGAGAGATCGGGAATGTTATGTAGCACGATGTCCCCTTCCAACACCACTGCATGTTCTCGCACAGACGTATCAGCATCGTCATCTTGTAGGATTGGTGAGGATGGCAACTGATGCACCGTTCAACACTGGTTCCAAAATGTCCTTCAGTGTCCTGAAGAAAAGTAAAATATGAATTATTGAAAGCTAAGAAAAACTAAAGACAAAAAAAATTTCTAAAGATTTTAACTTTAACCTCTATACCATGCTGGTCGTTTGACTCATGGAGGTTTTAAGAAGAAAAAGCTTATTTTCCTTTAATTAATGCCACCTTGTGAGTTTTGTACAAAAATAGTTTCTGCTATGGAACAACCACTAACAATGCCCAGCTGCTGCTCAGCAGAAAAAAAAGGAGTGAGAGTTATGATAACTGCAAATCCACTATAAAATTATCTGGACTGCACTGAGGAAGTGTACATTTCCATTTTGGATTAACTCATCCTTTAAAAACATCTCATAGCAATGAGTTTTACTTGCATTACTTTTTTGTACTTACTAAGCACTTCGGGAAAACCTCTGTTGCATCTTCTCTTGAGGAAAATGGGCAGGCCTCTCAGTGCCCGTTGGACACAATGTTGGATGTCTGAAGAGTATTCAGTGGAAAACAAGAATTTCAATTAGTGAAGTAACATGGTGTACTATACACAATGCAAAATCAATCTCATAGTAATGAAAGTAAAGCACAGGTCAGACCCAGCAACAAGCAAAACGTACAACTACCCCCCCCCCCCGAATAAAAACAACAAATTAAATAAAATACTGCCAAATAAGAACAAAGCAATGACTGATGACATTCATTTTTACTGACATGTCCACTGATGTGTTTTGTTTGAAGCCAACATCTTTTTCAGTTTCTGTTAAGAGAAAAGTATACTCTTCTAAAAATGTCAGATAAAGGAGCACTCACCTGTTCATCAAGTTTATCCAGGAGGTCTTCCATCTCCTCACAAAGAACTCCCTTCTTAGACCAGTACAGTTTCAGCAGGCCAGGCACAAATTTGTCAAGGGATGCATTGAAGGTCCCCAGGAGGTCTTTGTTTGTGATCCGATGAAATTTTTCAGATATCTAAACAATACATTCACCAAAATATTGTCATTTATTCAGCACAGAAAATTCCTGGGTAGCTGTCTTGGACAGTCTGCACCATGTTATATGCCTGACTGCGTTATCAAAAGCAAAACCTACTTCAAAAATCTCTCATGAATACGTCTTTTGCACAGGAATAGAACCCCCCCCACAAAACACAGTATCAATATGAAAATACATATTATGCTCTAAGTTGCACCAAAATCTGTAACCAATCAGATTCTGTGACCTGCCTTAGTATTCTTTCCCTAACCATCTCAGTCTATAGAAGTTCTATTTTTTAGCACAAAAAGAAAAAAAAAACATGCTAAGTCAAAATTATGAGATTGCCTTTCTGTTTCACAATTTCGATTTAGCATGGGGACTCTTTTCTTGTACTGGCAGAAATGTTCAGGGTAAGGATTTCAATATAACACTGGCAAGGGCCTTGACTGGAGTGGTAGCACAAGATAATAAAGTTGGCCAATGCATTACCCCAGCAAATACCGTACTACTT
Source organism: Oreochromis niloticus (assembly GCF_001858045.2). Taxonomy (NCBI): domain Eukaryota; kingdom Metazoa; phylum Chordata; class Actinopteri; order Cichliformes; family Cichlidae; genus Oreochromis; species Oreochromis niloticus. The sequence goes on from NC_031967.2 coordinate 54,967,509, forward strand.
CAATATAAGTATAAATCATGCCCAATTTGAATAATTTAATTATAAACAAATTAGGACAGTCTTACCTCCATAGAGGAAAACAGCGCAGGTCATCTCTCCTGGACCTCAGATACCATAGGCTGACACTCCACGACCTCTCTCCGCCTGAGAGAAAATGTTTGCAATAATGAAACATTTCAATATAATGTAGGAAAAAAACGAGAAAAAGAAGTTACGGATCGGACTCCCCGATCCTTACTGCGCATGTGCAAAGTCGGACAGTACAGATCGCGTCTACCCATGGAATTGTACATAAAATCAATACTCCACCAACAAAAAGGCTCTCAAAACAATACAATACTTTCCACAGCTTTGAAGGATGGGTCAGGTGTATCCTTCGTGGCCCACCCTATGCCAGAATTCATAGCGCGGCCCAGCCGATTCTAGTTTCAAACAATGGCGGCAGCCACTTAGTTTTAATATTACTCTTATTACTCTTTCTGGGTCACAAAGTAAACTTTTAAGATATTTTCAGGCGAGAATGTAGCTGTGTAAATTTCAAATATCTGCTCAGTTTATTAAGACAACACATTTTTGCAAAAATGCTTCTACGTTTTCGGAGACGTCTGCTACCACCAGCTTCGATAGCTAGCTGGGGATTCAAGGCTCGCTAGAGCAGCGAGAACAGCGAACTCCTGGCATATCATTTTCAACCCCCGGCGCGGTTCTTCGCTAGCTTAAACATGATATATAAGTCCCTTAGATGACTTAAATATGTTATTGTTTGGCTTTTTTTCAGTGCTTTACTCGTTCCACCCTCCTGGGTCCTCAGGAGGATGCAGCCTAGCGCTTGTAGAAAATCCTAATAACAGATGTCGTTAGCTTACCTGCTAGTGCAAATGGCCAGCAGCTCCCACACCTGTCCAAAAAATGGCCAAATAATACACTCCAACTTCAGACCAGGTAAAATCCGTAATAGTCGAAAAATTGTAATTTTCATCCAACTTTGGCCACGTTTGTTCAAATTTTCTTAGCAGGTTTTCAGTTCAGAACACATCGACAAACCACTATCACACAGTCTGCTCAGGCTCGTTTGGTCTAGTTCAGACTTATTCAGACCACGACGTGAGCCAGTCACCTACGGGGTTTCCCACTGGTTCTCAACTCGACTCAAAAAATCTACTCAAAAGTTGATAATCTTTGTTATGCTCGCTAGAAAATCTTAGTTAGGACAACAATGGAAGAAATTTGTTGGGCAGACAAGCTATTTTAGGTTGTAAATGGAAAGTTTTATTTCTAAGTCAGTTTAATTTGAAAACTTTACTCAAATCAACAGTTACTAGTTATTGTTTTTACAGTGTGTGAGATCTGATCACACCAACATGTTAGGTCCACACAGACTCCACCCAGCCTCGTGTCTCCTTCACAAACACGGAAAAACTGAATCAATATGAAAATAAATCTTCAGGAAATGCTGTTAACATGTAAAGCAGACTGATGCTTTTCCTCTCTGTCCCACAGAGTGAATCTCACCTGCAGACACAAACACGAAGAGGCCGACAAACAGCAAAGTCGAGCAGAGCGACGCAGTCACAGCAGACATTTCCGTGTTCTTCAACTCCGACGCTTCGATTCTTCTAAATGTCTCAGGATGGTTTTATTGAAATAACTGAACCTGAGTTTAAATCCTGACTACATGAGATTAAATTTAAGGCTTAAATGATCCTGAAAGTCTCTGACTGTGAGAACAGATCAGACGTTTTAGACACTCCTTCAAACTCAATACGTCCAGTTCATCGTCTCTGAAGGAAGTAACGTCAGAGTCACGTGTGTTTACGCTGCTGTAGGGTGACCATAAATAAGTGCATCATAACTAAAGCGGTGAAATCTAAAGCAGGTCTGAGTGTTTAACAGGTTCAGTTCTTGAATGATCTCCACAGAACAACACAAACATCTCATCATCAACCATCAGCTACATACTAAAGACCATCATCAGCCAAAGGACTTCAACATGACGTCACTGTATAAAATGTGTATTGTACTATGGAGGAGGCAGCATTTAGCTGTAGCCTCCATCAAACCACAGAGAACTTTGTCCACCTTTGATTGTCTTTAAGTTGTGTTGGCGCCACAGAGAGCAAATCTTTGTTCTTTAAGCAGAACCAGTGAGGCTGTTTGGACTTTCCTATGAAACATCAGTGCAGGAGTCTCTCAGTACATCTGTTTACAGTGAGGACAAAGAAGCAGCAGAAACAGAAAACATGGAGAAGATGAGCAGCAGCAAAGAGTCAGCAGGGAGAGAGAGCATGCAGCTGCTGCACTACTTCCTGTAAACCACACGACTGGAATCAGTACAGGAGAGTAACTGAATACATTTGGTCTTTCTGATTGAGGTGATTTTCTTCTTTATATTGTGTCAAAGTGACAGCTTTTGGTTCTACAGATGATAAAAGGCATAATTAGTTTTATATGACGTATTGGAAAGGCTGTCAACTGTGTGGGAGAGCCCCCTTGTGGTGAGATAGCACAGTCCAGAGCACAGGTTAAGCCAGGGATCAGCAACCTTTAACACCCAAAGAGCCATTTGGAAAAGAAAACACTGGGAGCCGCAAATACTTTTTGACATCTAAAATGAAGATAACACTGCACACATTGTTTTTTACCTTTATGCTTTGTATAAACAACTATAGTGTGTTGCTTATGAAATCCATGAAAGGCTACAAAATAAATTAAATTTTATTTATGTAATGAACACATTTTGAACAGGTTTAACAGGTTCAGTTCTTGAATGATCTCCACAGAACAACACAAACATCTCATCATCAACCATCAGCTACATACTAAAGATCATCATCAGCCAAAGGACTTCAACATGATGTCACTGTATAAAATGTATATTGTACTATGGAGGAGGCAGCATTTAGCTGTAATAATAATAATAATAATGGATTGCATTTATATAGCGCTTTTCAAGGCACCCAAAGCGCTTCACAACTCCATTATTCATTCACGCTCACATTCACACACTGGTGGAGGCAAGCTACGGTTGTAGCCACAGCTGCCCTGGGGCAGACTGACAGAAGCCTGTAGATTACATTAAATCAAAGTTACATTAAATGAAAGCCAGTCGCTGGCTCTTTCCTATTTTGTGGCATTTACTTTAAAAAAAGAAGAAGAAGAGGATGACATGAAATGATAAACCACATGATAATGAAAAAATGTTTCGTTAACATAAACACCCCAGTTATAGGGCTATCAAGCACAAAGCAAAAGAGGGTGTACTAAATTTTTCCTTTGTTTTATCTCCTCTAATCTTACCCAACCAGCAGCTATCCTACCAGCCAACAGGCCAACAGCCAGCAAAACACCTGTTTGCCATTCATTATCCGCCAGGTTATCTTGTGCCCTCAAAAACCCCCGTTGGGTCAGCAGGTGGCTGTTCAGAGGTAAAATAAAAACAACGGGCAACAACACCACCCTTAAAGGACCAACAGCAGGTTTGGCTTCTGTAAATGTGAATAATGTAAATGTAAATAATTCAGCCAATAAAAAGATTAAACAGGACACAGTAAAATAAAAATAAATATTAATTCAATAAAATATCAGTTATTACTCACATATCCAATCAGAAATATCCACCCGAAGATGAGAAAAGTTTGAATCTATTTCCGAAGCTGCTTCTCTGTTTCCCAATCAAAAGGAATGGCAGCCTTTATAAGAATGACCTTTCTAGGCGGTGTAGCCCTGTGATTGGTTACAGCAAATGTGATAACATCGGAATGCTACCATCTGTCTACCATCTGTTGCTGTTTATAAAGAAAAATGAATGGAAAATAGCTTGTTGACTTGTTCTCATGTTAACTCTTTAAACTTTAACTGCTGTGGTACATTTATGATGCAATAATATACCCAACAATTATGAATGCATAAAGCAATCTTTAGGTAAACAAAGATGTTGCAAGTGGTAAAATGTAGAGGATGAGCATAGACGTTTCACATGGCTTGACAATTCAAGGCTGAGGAGATAATGGTTTGGAGATAAACGAGTTTAAACTCTGACTCTTCCGCGACGCAGAAATCTTCCTGTGTTCCACACCGAAGGATGCCTCGCATCCCAAATAACGTGGGTAGGACAGAGGATGGAGGAGACTGTGGGAATAGGACTATGATGAAGGATTTACTTGTGGATCTGGTAGAAACATTTTTACCTTTAACATATATAAGAGGCACAGCTGGAATATAAAAGACAATGCATACAGTTCTTTAAGATAATCACATTTTCTGCCCTACACGTTTTTTGCATGTCATGAAAAAAAAAATTGGTCACATTACCTTCATGTTGGTAATTTTCTTAGAAATGGCTAAATCTAAATATATACAATGTCATATATATGATGAAACATAGTTGTGTCAGTCACTTTAAAATGAGGCTCTAAAGTGAAGATTTCTCATTTCAGCCTTCATCTGTGCCTTTTCCTCACCTCTGCTCTCTTCTCTGGGTGGATGTACACGAGCTAAGAGAAAAGAGGGAAAGATAAAAAAAAACATTTAAACTCTGACTCCCATTCTTAACTGAAAGTTGCTACTGTAGAAACAACACCCCAAATTACCTTCTATCACCTAACTGCTTTTTACTGATCTCAATGGAAGGCCATGAGCTCAAATAATGATTGTAATGTTTAAAGTGCTATGAGCAAAAGATGAACCTCAGCATCGTATGTCACCATAATGTTTTCTTACCCTGTGGTTTCTGTTTATGCAGGTCACAGTGCCTTTTTTGGACTTTAAAAGGTGCTGGATTTACTTAAGAGACAAAGTTTCCATAAGTTTTATGACTCAACGTTATAGACAGGGGTATTTTTGTGGCTGGCTATACAACAACTGTGTTTGTACAAGTTTATTTTTCAAAAGGCAGACATTTAAAATAAACATACAAATGGCATTTACAAAGGTTTGCGGCATGTGTTTTATTCCAAATTGCCAGAAAAGTCAAAGAGCATGTGCTGTGCCTAATGTGAATATGATAATTGCTTCTAGGAATGTTTATCCTTTCCCTCTCATTTATCTGTTAGATATTATCATAGCGAGTGCGTAACAGGACGTTTGGGTGATTGTCTCAAACCTGAGACTCGTAAACAAACTGAGATGGGTCTGGAGCCTGGAAGAACCAATCTCTCCATCACCTTCATCACGTCAAACTATGTTAGTGTGCTGAATTCATGTCTGAATGTTTCAAAATAAAATAAAAGATTTTTAAAACCTGCGCACATGGCACAGTAACAGTACTAATTAACACACATCTATTTGCAAATAATATTTGCAGAGATTTCAGGTTCCTACAGTAGAACAGTTTGCAATATTTCACCTCTGGGTAAATCCTGGGCTCCACCTGAAACTCAGTCACCAAGACCACGGACACAGACTCAGTTTCTATATGAAAATTTCTCTGTTAACATATCGATTCTTCTTCAGCCTCCTCTCACTGATCTGAATTGCTTCACTGTGTTTAGGGAGAACTACATGCACATAATTTATGGTTGATCATTTTATCATAAATCGTTATATAATTTTATATCATGTTGGATACTAAGAAATCCTTTCCTCCTATAATATATGAATCTGTTTATCATGCAAAAGAACAACTGGCCAAGAATTCATGATGAGAATTCAGTGGCCGGAATATGTCTGGAAAATGTGGTTAGCTGTCCATTTGAAGAGATTTTCCTTTACATTCCCAAGTTGTGCAAAGTCATCATCTCTCAACTTGTGCACATAGTCACCTAATTTTGCCACTTAAATCGATGTAATAGCAGAGGGTTGATTCATATGTTGTCATATGTTCTTTTACAAACTCTAAGTCCTCACACACTCCCCTTAAATACACATTAAGGGTTTTTGAATTAGTACCAGTGAATATAGAGATCCTCCAGTATCCACTAGGGTGTGCTCCAGCATGCACAACACAACTGCTATCCCTGACTTTGTGACATTTTAGTGTAAACATGTAAACATTCAATTTGGGATGGGGCTTGTGGCAGACATCATTTATTTTTAATAACAGCTCATTTCAATGAACTATTGTATTTTAGAGCACAATGAGTGCTCAGTGGGTTTAGACAGAAAAAAAAACATAATTTTGACCTTTATATTTAAATATTTTTAGTTATTTGAATCAGTACTTTTTCTTTCTTTTTATATTGTACATGCTTCCTGGTCAATATTATAGTAAATGACTGCAAACAGTTTAACTTTTATGCTGATAGTGCTCAGTTATATGTATCCATGAAGCCTTCTTAGTGTGAGTGCTAACCACCAGGCCATGCTGCTCTCTCCACTAGATGTCCCCATTTAAACTAAATTAATATTTTTACTTAACATAATATAATAGAAATTCTAAAAGAACAAATGTGAGGATACAGGATGAATGCAAGATCTTCTAGTGGTGTTGCTGGTGTTTTTAGTCTGTGGTTCAATGCTTACTGTTTGTTTTCTCCACCAAAGTCAAGCATGTATCGGTTAGCTACAACCAAACAATTTCCCATCACACACAATCATTAAAACTGACACAACAACACGAAAAATACAAATGAGAGCAAAGTTTTATTAACCAGATAGCTGCTGTGGGAACAAGAACAGGATCCAATAGAAATAAATAATGACATATGAATAAAATATACAGTAAGTAACAGTAAATTTACTGAATACATATAAACAACAGTCCACTTTTAAAAATTCGGAGGAGCTTGAATAAAAGGCGTGTGGATTTTAAGTTTAAGGTTTTTTGAAGATGTTTCAGCTTCATCAAAAAAATTGAGCATCCCAGGTATTTATTACCCTACTGGAGTCGGGGGGGCTTTTCCCTTAGGAGGTGGTCATTGACCCACTATTAAACTTGTGTGTCATCACATGATTAATATAAATTTTAATTCTGGATGACTGAGGACCTACAGTGACAGATTGCCTTCCCGGGATTCCTGAAACTTTCAACCTTGTGGTTTTAGAACTGAAAAATCCTCGTGAATGAGAGGTGAAACATCATAAAAAAAACACCTAAAAAAAAAAAATTAAAAATTAAATAAAGCAGTTGCAGTCTGTTTTCAAGCTCCTTAGACAACCATGATATGCATAACTGAGAATTTACACAGACTTTTAAAAATTCCATTAAAAAAGAAGATTGTTTTTTGAGGTGATGGGGAGACCAGTAGGGAATGTCAGTGGTTGGACTGGTGGACTACTTCAGTGAAGCTTCGACAACGTCTGGCTCTGTTTTAAAGTCTGAACACAAACACACACAGCTCAAACAACAGGAAACATGAATGCAAGCTTTGTAGTTCAATCAAGACCTCCAATCCTCATTGGTATGTCTGTGATACACACAGTGCCAATTCACACTTCATGGGAACCAGCTCAGCTACAAATCACTAAGCTTTCATACTTTTCACTGTTTAACTATTTCTTGAGACGTCCACTAAATTCACAAATGTTAAACCTTGAACCCACAGAGCCGAAAGAAAAACCTCACCATCTACATTAAATTACACCAAAACATTTGTTCCTTTCTGCTTTTCTTTCTCTCTCTTCTCTCCACCCTGACATACAGGCAGGCCAAGCAGCATCATTTGAGGTTTGAATGGAGCTTCGTTAACCTCTTAACATCTATCTAGGGTTAAAACTCAGTTTTATTTCATGCACCTGCTTTCTTTCAAATAGTCCCTTATTTTATAAGGAGGGATTTGTCACTACACACAGTTCTCTGGACCAGCAGTAGGGGTACACTAGCTAGCAGTAAGAGTGATTTTCCAATTCAAAATTTGTAGAGTCTTAGATTAAGACTACATATGAAGATTATTATTTTAACTGTCATATATGCCAAAGACGATGGTTTGGAGTGAGGTGAAAGTTGACCAAAATACAGACACACAGAGATGAGGTGGGTATTAACAAAAAGCGAAAATATGGCAATAGGGCACTGAGATAAACAAAGAAAAACCTGATCTGGAAAAGCTAAACAAGAAACCTGAAACTACATCGGGAGTAATGGCAGGGGAAACACAGACGACCCAGTGAGAATCAAAGGGAAACACACAATATATATACACACAGAGGGTGAGGAAAATGGAAACAGGAGGGGAACACAGGTTAGACAAATCGGACATAGCGAGATGGAAAAGAGAGCAAAACTGAAAACACTAACGTAGGGCACGGGGATGTCAAAGTAAAACAGGAAATACATGAACATAGAAACCTGGAACGCTAGACGTAACACATGGAATGCAAGGAAGGTACAGTGACAAAACCAAAGGACTAGAAAATCACTAAAGTACTAAGGAATAACTAAGGAAACTAGCAATGCAAACACTAAATCACAGAACCTAAAATAATCAAAAGAGTCCAAGTAGTAGTAGTCTAACTTAATTTGTGCTGAACAAAAACATTTTGTCTTTAAATTCTGAGACTTCAAATGGGTGTAATATTGACTTGGTTGCATTTTTAACAAAGATAAAATTTGTGTTTTTTGAGCTCTGAAATGTTTATCTGTTTATCTTCTGCATGTATCAATGTATTAGAAATTGGTACTGATTGGAAAATATTACATTTAGAAATCGCCGATGTACTTTAAGGGCCTTTAACTATTATGAAAGTAATAGTTATTTGCTGAATGAGTAGTGGAGTATCTCCATGACATCAGCAAGAATGAAATTAAAACGACTCCTAAAATCATATTATATAGGACATAAACTACACAGTTTCTATGTAATAAGAAAAAATAAAATCATACAGAGTTGTGCCCTTAAGTATCATCTCAAAACTGGGTCTTGTTGTCTGGTATCTGTCGCTTTGAGTCAATCATTAACTACATTCTGCTGCCCATGTACCTCTAAATAAACTGATGTCTTTCTAAAAGACAGCAGAGAAGTTTGATAAGGACTCGGGACATAGTTAGCTCAGCTTAGCATCATAAAACAGGTTGTGCGGCTAGCTTGGCTTTGTTCAAAGTTTAAAGTAAAGGGCAACTTTACCTCTTTTCTTTACCTCTTGTCCTGTAGTCTGATGATATCCACAAGTGATGTCTTCTATGCTCACTGTTGAGTAGACTGAAGCTGGATCACTCTCTGCTTAATAAAACACATAGAGATTACAGGGGTCTGTGCACAACATATAGTTAATCTGATACTGTGTTGAAGCCCATTTTCCTCTCAAAACAGTCCTGACCTGTCCAGTGATGGACTCCACTAGGCCCCTGAAAGTGTGCTGGTTTATCTGGCACCAAGATGTTAACAACAGATCTTTTAAACCCCGTAAGTTGCGAGGTGGGACTCAGCTTTTTTTGACTTACTTTTCAGTTTGTTGACCAACACTTGGGTTTTGTTTTTTCTTTCTTTAACTGTCTCTTTTAGTTTATTTAGTAACAGGAACATTAACAAAGCCCTTTAATTTAACCATTGTGCCTCCCTGTCTCCTTTTTTTCAACCTGGAGACCTTTTGTTGCTTTCCTTCATCCCCTGGACCTTTTAGGGCATAGGTGTCAAACTCTGGTCGGCAGATTTTTTTTTCAATAAATATTAATTTTAGCCCGCGACTATGTTCCAGTTTTGAATTTTGTCCCACTGTGTATTTGAGTTTGACACCCCTATTTTAGGGTAACGTAGCACCAGCCCTTCTTCTTCCATTGGCACGTCTGAGGCTCATATGCCCATTGCACTGCCCTGTACAAAACAAGCTGTGATGCTCTCTATATTTTGACACCTTTACACCAAAGCCAGCATTAAATTGTTTGGCACTTTGAGGTAGAGTAGCCTATGTTTTGGATTGGACAACAGAAGCCACACTTTGGTCCCTACATGCATCAGTGAGCCTTGACCACCCACGACCCTGTCACTGGTTCACTCTTTTTCCTTCCTTAGACCAGATGCGATAGATACAGACCACTGCAGACCTTGAGCACCTGACAATAACTTTAGTTTTGTGAGATCCAGTCATTTAGCAATCACAATGTGGCCTTTGTACAACTCCCTCAAATTTTTAGACTTGGCCACTTTTTTCTGTTCAAACACATCAGTTTTGAGGAGAAAATGTTCACTTACTCCTTAATATATCCCATCTAATAACTGTGTCATAGTTATTATAGCTGTCATAATATTATCCCAGTGTATGGTAGTACATATAAGGGTTTGACTGATTAGTGGACTTGATTTATTCACATTTAATGTTCAAACAAATGAATGACTACTGTAAAATACCTAGAGAAGGCAGATGAGGTTTGCATTTGGCTTATAAATAAAAATACCCAGACCTAAGTGCATGTACCTCTCTGTGGAATTCAAACTATTTACATAAATCTATTATTTGATCACTAAATACCAAAAAAGCCGTTTTTGTTACCTTGTATTTACATATTCTAGCTGTCTGCTATAAAACTTCTGAAGTATTTCAACTCTACATGAACCACACAGTAACCAAAAATTCTGAAGTCCCTCTGACTTCCAAAAGGTCTCTGCACAGAGCCCAAAGCAGACATGTTTCAAAACTAGGCCATACTGTGGTAAAAACTCTTATCAGTTTCAGAGTACAGTAAACTGGAGTCAACAACAGGAAATCGTTGCTGTGGTTACATGCCGATGTTTGAAAATGAGTCTGTATTAAAGAACAGGTTTGAGGGGCTGAGAACGTACAGTAAAGAATGTTTGGTCTGTTCAGATTTTCTCTGTTCATCCAGCTAAAAACATGTGTTTGTACCAAAATCAGACAGCATGTGGGGCTAATTTTGATTTGCTCATCTGCATTTACACATATGTGAACTTGAACGGCATCCAATTCTTAATCCATAGGATTTAATATGATGTTTGGTCACCCTTTAAAGTTATAACAGCTTTACATCCTCTAGGAAGGTTTCTGGCAGGGCTTAGGAGTGCTTTCATGGGAATTTTTACCATTCTTCCAGAAGTGCATTTCTGACATCAGGCACTGATGTCTCCGCTGTTATTCCCACAGGTATAACACTGTGTTGAGGTCAGGACTCAGCACAGGCCAGTCAAGTTCTTCCACACCAACTCACTCATCCATATCTTTATTGACCTTACTTTGTACATTGTATGGAGTCATGTTGGAACAGGAAGGGGCCATACCCAAACTGCTCCTACGATGTTGGGAGCTTGCAATTGTCCAAAATGTCTCAGGATGCTGAAGCATTGGGAGTTTCTTTCACTAGAACTAAAGGGGCGAGCCCAACTCCTAAAAAACAACCCCCCTCATAATCCCCCCTCTATCAAACTTTACACTTGGCACAATGCAGTCAGAGAAGTACCGTTCTCATAGCAACTGTCAAACCCACACTTGTGTGTGAAGTTAACAGACAGATGAGTGTGAGGCTTGGTTTAGCTCACTAGGCTTTGCAGATCACCACATGGTTCATGGCTGAGAGCAGCTGGCTTGGGTTCGAGCCTGACACATGGCCCAAGTGATTTGGATGGGTGACTGAATCCTTTTGGCAATATAGTGCATGCACTGCAATGCACTACATTTTGTGGGAATTAGTTTCTATCATGGTTTCCCAAAATAATTCACTTGATAATCATAATTTTGAGGATTCACTTTCTTTAACCATCAAGACAAAACCTCTCGTTGGAGTAAAAGCTGCTGTACCGCTTAGGTTATTTTTCCTTGCCATTGATGATGATGATGACATTTTTATTGTGCAGAAAGTGATCCAGTTCAACTGTATAACAGTCATTTTTATTTTAACACTAATGGATATTGTTTTATGCAGCATAATGATAAGGTTGTTTAATGGCTTTTATAAACAGTTTCAGATTTCTTTGATTAGTTTTTACCTCTGAGGTGACACTCCATCTCCCCCACCCCCAAAACCAGAAAGAGTCGTGGGTATATCTGTGAAAAAGATCATTGAACGACCGCAAAGATGCCATCATATTTCCATGCAGGCTGACACACTTCTGCATAGAGTGCAAAGCAAAACGTTCTAAAACAAGGACACGCCATGGTGAGAGTTTTTATCAGTTTAAAACTACAGTAAACTGGAGTCAAAAACAGGAAGTAGCTGCTGTGGTTTTACATGCAGAACTTTGAAAATGAGTCATTGTATTAAAGGGCTTTTCCTCCTTACACACATCTCAAGACATCAACAAATTCATCAAGCTAAACGCTTGTGTTGCGCAATCACACAAGTCAACGTCAAGTCTGGAATATACCAAAGTGATGCACTCTCCCTACTGCTGTTCTGAATGGACCTCAACCCTCTGGACCAGCTCATCAATAAGAGCAGATGAAGATGTAGACTTGGGATTGGAGTCAGCCATCTCCTGTTCAGTACATAGATGACATCAAGCTTTATGTGGTGGTTAACAAGGAGCAGAAGACTGCAGTTGTGATAGATGTGGCAACCCCAGCAGACAGCAACATCAGGAAGAAGGAGCACAAGAAAATAGAGAAATGAAAAACGGCAAGTACATCTGTAGGAAAGACTTGAGCAGGCGTGGGAAGTCAAAATTGGTGTCAGTGATTAGACGGCGTAATCCTCAAAATAGAAGTGTGACTCAAACAGATTCAAAGTACAACACCAGAGAAGTCTCTCCAAACTCCCAACTGGTTGCAGCAGATGGCTGCTGCTCCCTGAGCCTGGTTCTGCTGGAGAAAGGGTTTTTCCCTTCACACTGCCACCAAGAGATTGCTCAAAGAAGTTTGTTTAATTGTTGAGGTTTTCTCTGTATTATTGTGCAAAATTTACATTACAGTTTAAAGGGACTTGAGATGGTTGTTGTTGTGGTTTGGTGCTATAGAAGTAAAACTGAACCAACTGAACTCCCAACAACCCTGAAGTGGATAAGTGGAAGCAATATAGAAGAGTGTAGTCCTAGGAACAGAAGACTGAGTAGAATCACAATTTTACTAAGGAGTTAGTTAAATTAGGTGAGCAACAGTTCCTGCATTAATTAACTGCAAGACAAAGGTTCACAGCTCTGGCTCTAGAACTGAACCATGACAAAAAAGAAAGAAGACCAGCTGTACCTCTTATCTGCAAATTTTTGCTCTTATCTTTGATGATGATTTGTCCATAACTGACATCTTCAGATCTCGTTCCCGAGTAGATTGCAGCTGGGTCAGTCTCTGCATATCAAAAGGCAAACAGAGGACATCAGTGCAGGTAATATATCTGACCAAAGCTCCAATAGATTTCTATCCAGAATTCTTATTCTCTCGTAATATGTCCGGCTCAACTCATTTTTAAGTACTTGCTTTCCAAACAGCTACAGATTACACTGTATAGTTCTAAAATTCCTCACAATATTTCCCTAAATTGTCCCAAAATACCTAACCCCACTAAGTGCATGTCTTTGGACTGTGGGAGGAAGCTGGACCACCCAGGGAGAACCTGCAACTCCACACAGAAAGACCTCAGCCTAATGGTGGAATTAAACTCAAGACCTTCTTGATGTGAGGCAACAGTGCTAACCACCGTGCTTGGATAATTGAAAAATCTAATTGCCCAAAGGTGTGAATCCGTGAGTGAATGTGAGCGCGAATGATTGTATTTACACAAAATGTAAATACAAAAGTATATAATGACTGGTAGAAATGTTTAGATTATTCTGCAAAATAAATACATACATGTCTCCAAAAATTGTCTCCAAAATACATACATGCAAAATCCAGATGTCTGAGTCTCACCTTCAGGTTTCCAACGGACACATCGTTTCACCAGCAGAACCAGAAACACCAGCAAAACCACAAAACAGACTAATCCAGCAAGTACCACTACAGCAAGAACAGGAGAGGAGCCATAAGCAGATGAGGATGTTGGGATCGATCCTGACGTAGGTGGAGGTGTGGATGTAGGTGGAGGTGTGGTGGTGGGTTTGTCTAAAATAAAGCAAACACAGTCATTAAGTCGTCGTCACATTGTGAATGTTGAAACCTGCAGAAACACAGACAGGTGAGTGTGTCACCTGTGACAGTGATCCAGCTGGATGGAGACTCTCCATGACCGCTGATGTCACACTTGTAGAGGCCTTCATCAGACCTGGAAACATGCTGGATGGTCATGTGACCTGTAGGCTGCTTCCTGATGAGGGAGCCATCTTTATAGAAAGCAGCTGGGAGGTTGGAGGGAGTGGTCTTTGTTTTACAGAGCAGAGTGACGTCATCTCCCTCCATCACAGGGAGGACAGGACTCTGCAGGATCACTGATCCACCTCAACACAGAGACAAACTACAGCATTTCATCCATTTACACACAGCTTCATCAACACTAACTCCACACACTCAGCCTACCAGTGACTGTCAGGTTAACCATGTTACTGATGGGACCCTCTCTGGACTCACACCAGTAAACCCCACTGTCCAGTGGGATGATGAAGCTGATATTACAGGAAGAGCCCTCTGACTTTCCATCTCCACACTGAGTCCTCTGTTCTTTGCTTGTGTTTCTCCTCAGAGTCCATCCAGCAGAGCTGTCGTCCTCCTCACAGCTCAGAGACACAAAAGCTCCTTTAAAGAACTGAGAGCTGCTGGGACTCACAGTCAGACGAGCTGTGAGGGTTAAGACAAAACAAATTAATAATAATAATTGCCAAAACTGTTACAACTGTGACAGAAGAAGGTTACTGACCTTGGTTTGTTGTGCAGCTCAGCAGTGAGATCAGAACTAACGAGAAATGACACACAGGTTGATTTGAGGTGAACACAAAGAACAACTCCATACAAAAAGTTGAAAACACACGAACTCGCATTGATGCCAGCAACATGCTTCAATAAAGTTTGGCTCTATTGTGAGTTTATACACACTCATAAAACATAATACATAAACACTTTTAATTAACACAGTAAAGTCACCTGTCTGCTGTTCAGCTATGTTCTTATAATGAGTGACTGATTTGAGCTTTTTCTTGAGCTGCTGTTTTGAACTTGAATTCAGCCTGATTTGTTTTTCATGTCTTCTCCTCCATCATCAGTTATCAGGAGAGCAGACAGTCAAAGTACAAGAATGCAAACAAACAGAGATTATACTTACAGAGCAGACACAGCACAGATGTTTCCTTCATCGTCCTTCTCACTCATATGAGCTTTTCTTTTTGTCAGAGATGGATAGTAAAGCCCGCCCTCTTCATCTGATTGAGGGTTTCCCTCTTCTGTACAAAGACACTGGTAGGTAACTACCATTTTTACCTACGTAGGAATGTAATTTATAAAATAATTTCAGAAAACATACATTAAAATACACTGCACCATGTTTTTTAGTAGCAGTTTGAATAGCAGCATTTAGTTACACTGTAGCTCAAGCAGTCCAGTATTAGAATATATAAAAAGTCCTTTCTGCCTAAAGGGCTTAAAACTGTGGGTTCATCAAAACTTCACAAAATTGAAACATGCAAAATTCCAGTGGTAGGATCGGAATATGGTGTAAACAACATGAAAGTATGAATCCATTCTGTCTTAATGCTGGTGATGACGTAATGGTGTGGGGGATATTTTTACTGGGGCAGTTTGAGCCCCTTAGTACCGCCTGAGGATCATTGAAACACTTACAGAATATCTGAGCATTATGACCATGTCCATCCCTTCATGACTACAGTATACCTATCTTCTATTTCCAGTGAGCTAATACGCAGTGTCTTGAAGCTCAAACAATCTGAAATTAGACGACCGGATCAGATCTCGCCGATCGTGGCTCAGGAGTTTGCAGTTCGTCTTGTAATCGGAAGGTTGCCGGTTCGATCCCTGACTCTGACAGTCTCGGTCGTTCTGTCCTTGGGCAAGACACTTCACCTGTTTCCTACTGGTGGTGGTCAGAGGGCCCGGTGGCGCCAGTGTCCAGCAGCCTCGCCACTGTCAGTGTAGCTTGCCATCACCAGTGTGTGAATGGGTGGATGACTGGATGTGTAAAGCGCTTTGGGGTCCTTAGGGACCAAGTAAAGCGCTATACAAATACAGGCCATTTACCATTTAGATCTCATTCTAACAGACCAGGATGTGATGGAACAGGAGAGTCACCTCATGGACAAATCAACAGAAACCATAATGCTGTAAGGTCAGTATGGAACTAATTCTCTGAGGATTGTTTTAGCTTATTGAATCTGTGCCATGAAGAATTAAGACAGACATAAAAGAGCACCCGACCTATCATTAACAAGGTATCCCTAATAAAGTGGCCAGTAAGTGTATGCTCCACTACATGGCATCAGTCACTGCATGATAATTGCCAGCAGGTGGCAGCATCGGAGCATCAGTTTTCACAATGCCTGACATTTTTTTTTATGTGACCTTTGGCCTTTAATGTTACAGGAGAACAAACGGACTGTACGTTTCCTCCTAATACCTGAGCTTTTGTTTACAATGTATTTTTACATATCTAGAAGTATAAAAACTAATTATCATTTTGAAATAAAGGCTTAAGAAAAGTTTGTCACATTGGGACAGTGGAGGGGATTTTTGTGCCTCCTCATCTCCTCTGTTCTCCTGCTTATGACACAGAAATCAGTCTCAGCGCTCCATGATGAAGTATGTCCCAGTTCCTAAAATGTATATGGAGGATGGATGAGAGGGGGAGGCTGTGGGAGGAGCTAATTGAGGATGCACAGGTTAAAGTAGTTGTGGCCACAGCTGGAATGGCTTGCAAAAGTATTCGCCCCCCTTGAACTTTTCCACATTTTGTCACATTACAGCCACAAACATGAATCAATTTTATTGGAATTCCACGTGGAACGAAAATCATACATGATTCCAAACATTTTTTTACAAATAAATAACTGAAAAGTGGGGTGTGCATAATTATTCAGCCCCCTTTGGTCTGAGTGCAGTCAGTTGCCCATAGACATTTCCTGATGAGTGCTAATGACTCAATAGAGTGCACCTGTGTGTAATCTAATGTCAGTACAAATACAGCTGCTCTGTGACGGCCTCAGAGGTTGTCTAAGGCTACGTTCACACTGCAGGTGAAAGCGCATGAAATCCAATTTTTTTGACCCTATGCGACCCATATCCAATCATGGTATGACTGTGTGAACGGCACAAATCCGATATTTTCAAATCCGATCTGGGTCACTTTCGTATGTGGTACTGAATCAGATACATATCCGATGTTTTAGAAAGCGACTGCTGTTTGAACGGTCATGTCGCATTAAATCCATCTTTTACGTCACTGACACAAGACAGACGCCAATTATCAGCTCCGGAGAAGACATCGTGAACGCTTCCTGGCCATCCAGCCTAGATGTTAGTGAAACTGTTGGGAAGACAACGTTGGAGAAACGTGAACATTTTATTTGTACTGTATAATCTGCAGATTCTGACAGAAATCTGAAACTATCCTTTGAAGCATCGCTCCTCTAAAACAGCAATAAGGATCATTATTAGGTTATCTACATTATTATGTAAATAACACAATGACTTAAAGCAAAAATTGGGAAACGTAAAGTCCGAAGTCTTTATATCAAGGGCCATCAGTCAAACAATATTGTTTGCTCTAAACAGAGCATGTTGTGTGTGACGTTTTCTTTCGCGCATGCGGGCCGCGGATTTTATTTGTAGTGTGAACAAGCAGACAAAAAAATCTGATTAGATCAAAAAATCGGAATTGAGCATTAAGACCTGCAGTGTGAACGTAGCCTAAGAGAATATTGGGAGCAACAACACCATGAAGTCCAAAGAACACACCAGACAGGTCAGGGATGAAGTTATTGAGAAATTTAAAGCAGGCTTAGGCTACAAAAAGATTTCCCAAGCCTTGAACATCCCACGGAGCACTGTTCAAGCCATCATTCAGAAATGGAAGGAGTATGGCACAACTGTAAACCTACCAAGACAAGGCCGTCCACCTAAACTCACAGGCCGAACAAGGAGAGCGCTGATCAGAAATGCAGCCAAGAGGCCCATGGTGACTCTGGACGAGCTGCAGAGATCTACAGCTCAGGTGGGGGAATCTGTCCATAGGACAACTATTAGTCGTGCACTGCACAAAGTTGGCCTTTATGGAAGAGTGGCAAGAAGAAAGCCATTGTTAACAGAAAACCATAAGAAGTCCCGTTTGCAGTTTGCCACAAGCCATGTGGGGGACACAGCAAACATGTGGAAGAAGGTGCTCTGGTCAGATGAGACCTAAATGGAACTTTTTGGCCAAAATGCAAAACGCTATGTGTGGCGGAAAACTAACACTGCACATCACTCTGAACACCCCATCCCCACTGTCAAATATGGTGGTGGCAGCATCATGCTCTGGGGGTGCTTCTCTTCAGCAGGGACAGGGAAGCTGGTCAGAGTTGATGGGAAGATGGATGGAGCCAAATACAGGGCAATCTTGGAAGAAAACCTCTTGGAGTCTGCAAAAGACTTGAGACTGGGGCGGGGGTTCACCTTCCAGCAGGACAACGACCCTAAACATAAAGCCAGGGCAACAATGGAATGGTTTAAAACAAAACATATCCATGTGTTAGAATGGCCCAGTCAAAGTCCAGATCTAAATCCAATCGAGAATCTGTGGCAAGATCTGAAAACTGCTGTTCACAAACGCTGTCCATCTAATCTGACTGAGCTGGGCAAGAATTTCAGTCTGTAGATGTGCAAAGCTGGTAGAGACATACCCTAAAAGACTGGCAGCTGTAATTGCAGCAAAAGGTGGTTCTACAAAGTATTGACTCAGGGGGCTGAATAATTACGCACACCCCACTTTTCAGTTATTTATTTTTAAAAAATGTTTGGAATCATGTATGATTTTTGTTCCACTTCTCACGTGTACACCACTTTGTATTGGTCTTTCACCTGGAATTCCAATAAAATTGATTCATGTTTGTGGCTGTAATGTGACAAAACGTGGAAAAGTTCAAGTACTTTTGCAAGCCACTGTAGAAACCATGAAGGTAAGAGGACTCCTTAAACAGCTCATGCTCTTAATTTAAATTGTTTCAGTTCTTTAAGATGATCAAAGTTTCTACCCTTCACTGTTTCTATGTGTGATTGAAGAAAAAAAAATAGATGTGATATCTGTCACACAACTCAAAGTTCTGAATTTAATGAAAAATGTCTCTAAATTAAAAAAAATGCCATGATTCTATTCGATGATAATAATATGAGATTTTTATTTTATTTATTTATTTTTTAAATACGGACACACAGAGGAATAAGTCTGATCTGCGTGATCCTGCAGAGCAACGTAATAACAAACGCGGTGTGTCAGCTGGTCAGATCTTGCCGCGCCTACAGAAAATGTTTTAATAACTTTGTTATGACTGGTGAGTGGTATGTGGAAAGGTTGTTGTTGTGTGAATCTCTTTGTCGTCGGAGTGTGCGTCAGAGTGCGGTCGGGATCGCAGCAATTAAGCTGTAAGGTTAAAGATAAATCGACATCTGTGACTAGTTCAACCTAAAACTTATAAAAACTTGGAATTTAGATGATCGTGTCAGGTTTCGCAGATTAAACTTAATTGTTGCTCTTTGGGAATGCACTATCGGACATTAAGAGCAGTAAGTGTGGAACAGCACAAATAAACGGCGCGGTGAATGTCTGCTGGAGGATCTGCGCCACTCTGGCGCATTTTACCGTTTGTCTCCTTCCTGCTGGTCTCTTCAGGTGAGTTTTACCGGTTTAATTAAAACAAACAGTTTTTCTCTCTGTGATATAGAGGAGGAGAGTATATCGTCCCAACTAGGTTTAAATGTTTAAGTAAAAGAGCATCAATTTGACATCATGAAGCACCTTTAATCCTTCTCACACGCTTACATACCAGCTGTCTTCTTAATTAAGAGTTTTATATTCGTAAAATTACCCCCTCTGCCTTCGGTTTCTGATTGGTCAGATCCAGGAAGTCTAATACCTAGACGGCTAAACTCTTTGTTGCCTTATCAATTTGATGAACGACGTTTACGTCACTGCTCACCCTGCTTGTGGATGTCTTGTTGACATCATTACAGATCTTTAATAACTGAATCGGTGATATCTGTTAGTTTCGCAGGACTGTGTAATACTACAAAATTTGTTATAGATGAAGTATAAGGATCACAGTAGCAGTATCACAAATACATTTAACTTGAAAAGGCAGCTTATGCTTTCATACATTGTGCCATGATTTCCAAGGTGATTGCATCATCAGTCATTTGATTTGCTGAATCTGTGTACATTTTATTGAAAACTACTTTTATTTATTTTTTGTTTGTTTGTTTGTTTTGTTTTTCCACTGTTAATTACACATTTGCAGGTCTAAACACTTGTGAATACAGAAGAGGCAGAAAATATATATTGATGTTTGCCCATAAAACGGGTGAAATAAAATAAAAAATACACAGTTATTACACAGCAGGAATACATTTAAACTAAAGTTTTGGGGCATTATTGTTATGAATAGTTGTTCTCATGTGTCTATTTAATCTAAATTCCTCCTCTTGCAGTTCAGCAGAGCTCAGTGATCTCTCAGTGATGGGATGTTGTACTTGGACCTTTAACCTCTCTGTTCTGTGTTGTTTCCTCTTTCAGAGCAGAAAATCATCACAGCTGACTCTGGACAGAACGTCACTCTGACATGCCGAGCTCCAAACAGTGACATAACCATCACAGCTGTAGAGTGGGCTAGAACTGATCTGAAGAGCGAATATGTTTTTTTTTACCGCAACAAGCGATTTGATCCAGCCAACCAGCATCCATCTTTTAAGAACCGGGTGGATCTGTTGGACAGACAGATGAAGGATGGAGACGTGTCTCTGATTCTGAACAATGTGAGGACTGCTGATAATGGAACATACGAGTGTCGAGTTGCACAGAGAAAAACAAATGAAGAAATACCAACTTTGAACCTCATCAGCAGCATAGACCTGAGTGTTGTTGATCCTCCAGGTGAGTGAGTAGAGTTGTGTGTGTGTGTGATCAGAGGTGAAGCTGCTTCCTGGTTGTTGATGTTTGTTTCTATAAATGTTTATAGCTGACACCTCACACCTGTTTCTCACCTGCAGGAGGGGACACAGAAGATGGATCTGTTAGACTGAAAATTGGTCTGTCAGTTTTTGCTGTGCTTTTAGGTTTTGCTGCTGTTATTGCTGTTTATTTTAAGTGGTCTGAAATTAAAAAAAAATATGTTGAAATTAAAAATTCCTGGGACAACAAACACTAAAATAAAATGTAAAAAAGTTATTTAACTGAAGTGCTAGATAAACCTTAAATGAAAATAAAACCAAACCAAACACAAACTAACTCCTCCATTTAATAGACAAGAACAAACATAGAAAATAAAGACAGTTCCTCCCTTGTATGTTAGTGCTATTTACAAAAGCACAAAATGATTTACAATACAAAACCGAAGTTGTTGTCAGAACACACACGCAGGATTAAACACTACAAGTTTGTTGCTGTTAGCTGCTGCCAGAGGGATATGACTGTTGGAAACAGAGTTTAGAAGTGGCCAATTGACAATGGGGGGTAATAAGCAGCTGTAATGTTAAAACCAACCAACCAAGAAACAGAAACGGCAGACAGACGTTAACTGTAGAGAATTTAACATCCTGAATTTGGCGTTCATTATCTTTTAGAAATCATTCTTCAGTTGAAGTTGTTGAAAAAGTGGAAATATTACAATAAACTAGGCAACTACTAGTCCCAAAAGGTGTTTCTGAAAAAATGAAACTGGCTTAACGTATTCAGTTTCATACCAGCTCATGTCTGTCAATTCTTAAGTGACCAAGCTATATTAGCAAGTGAAACAAAAGGATTTAGGATTTCTTTCCTATTTTTTCTTTTGTCTTTTTGGGGGATGGGGTACCATTTCCTTTACCTGTAATCCTATAATGGAAATTTTACAAATATCCTCATGTTAATATGGCTGGTTTACAAAATATGTATTTCCTGAAAATAATCATACCTGAGAAAGCTTTTCATCTACACACAGATCGATAGAAGTGAGAGTGTCTTAGTGACAGCGCTAAAAATATTGTTTAAATATCCCTGAAAACACCAAGTTTGTCCCTGTCCTGCCTGTCTGCTCCTGGTATCACGACACACCCAAGAAGCCATATTTATGTTATATGTTAGTGATGAATTCACTTCTGATATAATTTTACAACTGAACATTAAGGGGTGATCTTACCTTACAATTACCATATTTAAGATGTAACAGCACAGCAACAGTTAAAGATGATGTTTGTATGTTGCTTAAAGAGGCTTCACTTCAGCTGAAGTATGGAGCAAATAAAGTTAGATTCTTACAGGAACAGGCTGTTTTTAAGTATTGTGGAAACATATCGAGAGATGATTTTCATATTGTTACGTTTGATGTTAATTCTGTTGTAAGAATACATGCCTCCAAGGCAAATGTTTGGGTGTATGGATAAATTAAAAGTTTCTCTTTAATGTGCACAATGAACATCTTGTTCGGAACTTCAAAATAAAGATTGGTTTGTACTTTGTGTTACTTTTTACTCTAAAGAACAAAACGTGAAAGCCACTTTTCTGCCTGTGACTGACTATATGCGACTGCATGTGGAGACTTGATTCAGTATTTGTATTTTATTGAAAATGGTGAAGTCTCAGACTCAACTGTTTTCGTTCTGTGTTAATAAATATAAGATTACTGTGCCAACATTCAGACATTAATATAAAAGAGTTTCATTAATAACTTCAGTTTGACAAACATTTAATTTTAATGCTTAACACAGATAAACCAGAAAAACAATTGGAACCACGTAGTAGTGCAAAAACCCAGGGTTATCACTGAATTTACCTAATGGACACCTACTTCGCCTCTGGTGGTGATCGTCGGGTACGCGGTCGGAGTGAGCACAGGATCGTGCAGCAAAGAGGGAGAGGGAGGAGTCAGAGGGAGAGACGTGAAATATATGCTTCTGCAGTTAGTGACTTTTAGTTCAACAGAAGAAAAAAAATATAATAATAATGAGCTTGAAATGTTCACAGACTAAACTCAGCTTATTTGTTACTCTCTAGAAATGCGCTGCCATTTTTGGCATTGACATCAGTAAGTGTGGAACAGCACAAATAGAATGTCGTCTGTAGAATCTGCGCTACTGGGCCGGATAACACTATTGTTACAGACTCCCTGGCCACTACTCCTGTCCAGCTGCTTGTTAATGCAAATATCTAATCGACCAGTTATATGAGAGTAACTCAGTGCATTTAGGAACGCAGACGTTGAACTTGCCTGCCACCTCCTCTCCCGCCATCCCCGACTGTTTTTAATAATTTTGTAATGAGTGATGAATGTTAGTCGTTTCGGTACAAAGGAAAATTGTTTTCGTTAATTGTTTTTCGTTGGAGTGTGCGTCAGAGTGCGTCAGGCATCGCGGCACTAACCTGTAAGGTTAAAGATAGGCATCTATGGTCAGTGACTTTTAGTTCAACCTAAAAACTTAGAACATAGATGATCTTGTAAGATTTTGTAGATTAAACTTATACGTGTTGCTCTTTGGAAATGCAATGTCGGACATTAAGAGCAGTAAGTGTGGAACAGCACAAATAAACGGCGCGGTGAATGTCTGCTGGAGGATCTGCACCACTTTGGCGCATTTTACTGTTTGTTTTCTTCCTGCTGGTCTCTTCAGATGAGTTTCACCTGTTTAATTAAAACAAACAGCTTTTCACTCTGTGATATAGAGGAGGAGAGTATAACCTCCAGACTAGGTTTAAATGTTTAAATAAAAGAGCATGTGGACATTTAAGTAACATGGTTAAAATTCAGCTCAACATCGCATCGTCTCGATAATTGGTGCTCATGAACCGGTTAATCATTTTCTTCTCACACACTCACATACCTGCTGTATTTTAAGAGTCTTATAATATTGCTTAGATCAATAAAATCTTTGTTGCAACTTTGATTTGATAAACCACGTTCATCAAGAACGGTCACAGTAAGAAAAAAAGTAAAAAGATATTTTTGTTATTATTATAATTCATTTTGAAAACAGTATAAGGTCCGTGTCAAAGTATAAGGTCATTGAAGAGAGGGTGCAGAAAGCTGCATCTTTTCAGAAGAAAGAAAAACACAAACGTGAAGGAGTTGGTCGGATTTCTCTTCAGATTTATTCTTCGCTTCTTTTTCGGCTCTTATTCACGTGTTTGTGTAAATTAGACTGTGTTGCCACAGCTTTTCTCCTACAAACACTGCAGTATTGTCACTATTTTCATTCACAGTAATCTCGGGCATCTCGTCGTCCTTGCGCTGTCATGTCACGGTAAAACAACAAAACACAGCAGATCAAGGGAGCAGGAGCAAAGTGGTCACACAGGGTGCGAGGGGAGTGCTGTTTGCGAACACGTCTATTTTTTGATGAAACAAGAAACATTAACCTTATTAATCAGTCCTGTCACACTGGTACTGATCAGATACCAAAATCAATGTTGGTATCATACAAACATTTTTATAGCAAAGCTTTTGTTCCTCATTTGCTTTTTTCTCATGCAGCAAAATATTTTTGCCCAAAAAATGGTGAGATAAAATACAGTTTTTACACTTTTTGGGCATCATTTTGTAAAAACAATCATTCTTATGTGTTCACTGAATTTAAATTCCTCATGTTGCAGTTCAGCAGAGCTCAGTGTGTCTGAACCTTTCGCTGGTGGGATGCTGTGCAGGTGAAAAGCTGTACTTTGATCCTGTTGATCTCTCTACTCTGTTTTGTTTTCAGTTTCAGACTAGAAACACTTCAGAGCTGAGTCTGTGTGATACTGCCATATCGAGCTCCAAATGATGACATAACTATCACAGCTGTAGAATGGACTAGAACTAATCTGAGGAACGAATATGTTTTTTTCTACCGCAACAAGGGTTTTGATCCTGCCAACCAGCATCCATCTTTTAAGAACCGGGTGGATCTGCAGGACAGACAGATGAAGGATGGAGACGTGTCTCTGATTCTGAAGGATGTGACGACTGCTGATAGTGGAACATATGAGTGTCGAGTTGCACAGAGAAAAACAAATGAAGAAATAGCAACTTTGGACCTCATCAGCAGCATAGACCTGAGTGTTGTTGATCCTCCAGGTGAGTGAGTAGAGTTGAGTGTGTGTGTGATCAGAGGTGAAGCTGCTTCCTGGTTGTTGATGTTTGTTTCTAAAGATGTTGTTGATGAGACTTTGTAGAAAGCAGCTGGTCTGAGTGATGTGATCAGAGTGCAGTAGATAATGTCTGACAGCAGTTTGAAGAGGAAATGGATTCTGTTCTGTTCTGTTCTTCACTCATCACCTACCTGACAGCTGACACCTCACACCTGTTTCTCACCTGCAGGTCAGACAGGAGGAGGGACAAAGGATGGATCAGCTGGACTGAAAGTTGGTCTGTCAGTAGTTGTTGTGTTTTTAGGATCTGTTGCTATCGTTGCCATTTATTTATTTATTTTGCATAGATTAAAAAGATAGAAATGCAGACTCTTAAAGTGATAAACAGCTAAACAGTGCATCTCCTCCTGCTGTTCTCTGTATTGTCTTTAAGCATCAGGAAATACAGATGATCTGAGACAGACAGAAAGAAAAATGCTAAATCATCCAGCAGACAGACATCAGCCGTAGATGCTGAAACATCTACGGCTGAATTTGGTGTCCAGCCTCTTTTTAAAAAAAGAAAAAGTCTTTATTCATTTGTGGACATTTATGTGCATGTTAATGTTTTTATACTGGAACATTATGGGATGATGGTAAACATGTAAACATGATGATTTCAAAACATGTGCAGTGGTGCAGTATACAGTGAAATGAGACAGTGTTCCTCTAAGACCCATGGTGCAACATATAACAGACAATCCACACGGGGCTACAAAAATTGCAAGTGTGCCAAAATCGCAAAAAACAGAACAAAATGATGCAGACACAAGACAGTGCAATGCAATTTATTGCATTTCTTTTGTTTATGTTTTTTTTTAATTTAAATTTTCTGTGGCTGCTGCTTTGATCAGGTAATCTTGATCTCAGTGGTACTATGTGTGTACTCATCCTTGATGATGCTGTTGTGTCCATGTCTTTCAATGTGCTGCAGATGTTTTGCATTTATTTAAAGTCACAACGCATTATGAACATCTGGAAATGCATTCTGTACGAGTGTGTACTTCATGTATGATGAGATATCTGGACTTGTTCAGTAGTGTGTGTGTTCTAGTGAATGACTGCACAGCTGCTTGTATCAGCAGCAGGAAAAGTTTTGAAACTTATAGAAGTTCAGCTGTTGTCTGATGTATTTTAAACACAGTGTCCACCTTGTGACTTAAGATTGATATTTATTTCTATTTCAGTTTATATTAGTGATGGAGAGGATTAAAGAGGGTTCAGTGGCTCCATAATGTTTGTCTAACACAAGAAGGATCACTGGTTCAATACTGGGATGAGGCACGAATCCCTGTAGGGGTTGCATCAAGAAGGGAATCGGTGTAAGATCTGTGCCAAATCAAGTGTGGTGACTTCTTGTAAATAAGGAAGCAGCTAAAAATAAAGTCACAATAAGCAGAGAGTTTCTGTTTGCACTTGTACAAAACTATTTTTATCACAAGCTTTGTGATCTGTTAAACAAGTTGATTCAGGTACGTAGTGTGAACGCCCTCTTTCATAGGAAACAGATGTATACAATAACCTCAGAAGCTCAAACAGCTTTCCAGACATGTCGAGACAAGTTTCTGAAGGAGGACTGTTCGCTGTAGATCAACAAGAAGGTGGTTATAGATCATGTGACAGTAAGTCACACGAAAAGTTACATTTTCTCATATGAGTCATCACTTCTAACTAGCCTAACAACAAACAAATAAAACAAAATATCTTCCAAAATTTCCAAATATTTGACTTTTATTTAATTTTTTTCATTATATTTTTGTGCATGTTGTAAAACACTACTTTTTTAAAAATATGTTTTTAATGATTAAACATGTTTCTGATAAAAATTCTGTCATCATTTATATAGTGTTTAGATTAATCTGAATATTTTTATTTTCTCTCGCTCTCTCACCTCTACCTTGGATAACTTCGCCATTTGAAAGGAGTGCACAAGTGTCGTCACATACACTGAACAATGCGTGTCAATGGTAGACATACCTGCATGCCATGGAGGCTACATCTAAAATGTCTGTAAGCTCTGATGAAGTTCACCTTTCACAGAGAGCCACAGTGACCTTCACTAGATCCCCTTGCTCCCAATGCTCAGTCCACCCTGACTGTATCTGTGGCATAACGTTTAAACACCTAAGTAAACACTTGTTGATAGTGTCAAAGCTCACATCTGTACAGAACACAGAGAAAAAGATCACAGAGAACACGTTTCATCTCTTTAGGTTATTTGGGTTGACTAGTCGGAACACCAATACTGCCGCATAATAACCTCACAAGGTGTGAATCACAGACTGTTTGTCTCACTGATGGCTGTTATTACCTCAGCCATGTCTCATTTATGGAGAATGTTACTCTTATTGGAAAGTGTGACACTAACTGAGTGGTATTCTGTAAAATAATCAATATACAGTGGAGAAAATAATTATTTGATCCCCTGATGAATTTTTAAATTTGGTGACAAACAAAGAAACTAACAGTGTGTAACTGTTGTGGTAGTTTTATTTGAATGGGGAGAGAGAATATCAACCAAAAATCCAAACAAAAAATCACAAATATATTATAAAAAAGTTATATAAAAGTATGTATTGGAATGCCAATCAAAACTTGAGAAACCCTTGTTGGGGAGCACAGAGGAAATACACTTCTTGTAGTTGGTCTCCAGGTTTGTTAACACCTTGGTGAGGATTTTGGCTCGTTCCTGTTTTAACAAGCAGCTGTGTGAGCTATTGACAGAGAGAGAGATGAGATGGTCTGCACTATAAATTCATGATCATCTGATGAGAAACTTGCTTTCAAAGAGAAAATAAATCAGGCAGAAATGTCATCCATACACTTCCTGTTTCGGCGTAATTGCACATGAGTTAATGGCAGGAGTGAGCAGCTGTACAATTTTTTGAGCAGTACAAGATTTAAAGTGGCAGTTAGTACAGTATTGCACGGAGTATGAGTTTTAATTTTTTTATTTTAATACTAATAAAAGTAAAGTGAACAGTGCAGAGTGTAGAATGTACTTGAGCAAATGTAGGACAGCTTCTGTGTGCATCCTGTGAAGTGTGGTGTGTTCAAGTGTTGTAGTTCAGGTATCGAATGGCTTGGTGATAAAAGCTGTTTTTGAGTCTTGTAGTCCGAGCAGACAGACTCCTGTAGCGTCTGCCAGACGGTAACAAGGAGAACAGCTGACGTGCTGGGTGGCTGTGGTCCTTGATGATGCTGTGTGCTTTGCGGAGGCACTGTTGAAGATAAATGTCACTCATGCCAGTGATGTGCTCTGCTGCGTTCCCCACTCTCTGTAGTCTGTACCAGACTGTAATACAGGCAAGCTCTCGATTGCACTCTGAACTTTGAGATGATGTTGGCATTCATGCCAAACTTCCTCAGCCTCCTTAGGAAGTAGAGTCGCTGGCGAGCTTTCCTGAGTGCAGTGTCTGTGTGAAGGGTCCAGGAGAAATCCTCTGTGATGATGACTGCAAGGAATTTGAATCATCATTTCAAAACTATCATTTTCCTTGTTCTGCTGACGTTGAGAGACAGGTTATTATCCAGACAACAATTGTACAGCACCATCCCCTCCTCTCTATAGGCCGTCTCATCATTCTCTGTGATAAGGTCTATGATGGTTGTGTCATTCACAAACTTGATAATGTGTTGGACCTATGTTAAGCGACACAGTCGTGTGTGAACAGGGACTATAGGAGGGGGCTACACACACATCTCACATCTTCGTTTTTGAGTATTAAAGTTGTCTCCCTGAGGATAGAGAGGATCAGCTCCTCCCACTGAACACACTGTAGATCTGTGAGCACTAAGCAGATACTTCAAGAAGATCGCACACACACAGAGACCCTGTAAAAATTGGTTCAAATATACA
Organism: Oreochromis niloticus; assembly: GCF_001858045.2. NCBI lineage: Eukaryota > Metazoa > Chordata > Actinopteri > Cichliformes > Cichlidae > Oreochromis > Oreochromis niloticus. The sequence continues at coordinate 54,996,386 of NC_031967.2, forward strand.
CAAACTCTGCTGAATGTGTTTGTGTTCTGTGGTTCTGACATTAATTTGTTGCTTGTTTTAGCTCATTTTATTTAAATTTGTTACTGACAGTATGTAACTGATCTAAAAGTAGTGACTTCTTCTAGTTTGAATTCTGGTCTGAAGTCTGTCGATATTTCATGGCTTCAGAAATCCCTGTAACTTTTTTTTCAGTATATTTGTGTTGCAGCCTGATGCTAAAATCATTGAAATTCTTTTTTGCCTCTAATTAATCTGCACTCAGTACATTGTAACAATTTGTTGATATGTTTCTACGGCTTTCTGGATTCCCTTGTGTGGTAACTGACGGATTTGATTTGTGTCTTTTAGCTTTAGCTTCCTGCTTTGGCCTTACATTTCTTTTTGGTTTTGTATTATTAATACATTGCGGTTAATTCTAACTTACACTTAGTGACTTAATGTCCATCCATCCATCCATTCGCTTCCGCTTATCCTTTCCAGGGTCGCGGGAGGCGCTGGAGCCTATCCCAGCTGTTATAGGGCGAGAGGCGGGGTACACCCTGGACAGGTCGCAGTCTGTCTGTTACATTTAAAAACTAAACAGGTGAAGATTATGTAAATCATTGAAAATACCAACCATGTGATCTATTTTTGTACATCACATGATTAACAAAAGAAAAACACTTTAACTCATGACTCTAACTTCCTTAAATGTGCATGTTTACTTGCTTCTGTCATGATCGCTCAGCTCTTCCTGGTTGATGTCACCAGGTTTTATCTTTTATTTCTCTCTACTTCAGTTTCTCTCTCTCCTCTCTTCTATCTGTGATCACTTGCTGTTGTTTCTTGTCTTGGATTCTCGCCCATGGCTGTATGCACCTGAGGAAATCCCCGACCGGACATTGATGATCTCATCAGCATTGAAGAAATTCACCTCGTGTTTCCCTGTGAACAGATGTTCACTGAGTCACCTCCCTGGAGTGTGGTGAGCCTACCTGAGCTAAATAGAGTTGGATGTTTTTATGCCTGTTCCCTTTTCCTCTTCCACTTTGTACATTAGCACGTTTTTGGTGACCGCTATAAATAAACACACTGAACTGAACTTAGTTTTTTTCCACTGAGGTAAAATGAGACTCAAGATGACTTAAAAGATTACAGTCCAATTGTGATAAATCTAGAAGACTCGTGGAGCTTTGGTAAAGGAAACTCCCTGTTTGGTTTTACTTTCTTTTTCTGTGCTGGCAGTGACTGAACACAAGAAAATTTACAGTGAGGTCAGTTGAATTCAATTTTATTTGTAGACGACCAAAACACAATAACAGTCACCTCAAGACCCTACAATAATACAGAGAAAACCCCAACAAACAGACGCCCCACTATGAGCAAGCATTCAGTGACAGTGGGAAGGCCAAATTTCTCTTCAACAGGGAGAAAGCTTAAACGCATTGGGCTTTTTAAGCCTACCATACAGCAGCATTATGACAGAGACACAAAGCTGCCACCATGAGGTCAAACTGGAACACTGACATAACTTTAAAAATGTCACTTATTACAGACCTCCACACACATTCTGAACCTTCTTGAGAAAAGAAAAGCTTTGAATCATTTTGACTACAGAACATTGTTAAAGATTAAGCAGCATCTTCAAACAAAACACACAAACACACACTGAAGTTCACAGAGCCACTGACAAACAGAACAAAACAGGAGGTTTGACAGAGATGAAACAGATTGTACATGTTTGAAGTCTGCAGCTCATTCTCTTCTTGCGTGTCCAGACTGGTATGGCCCTGTTTGTCTTTTGTAGATCAAAAACCCAACAACAACAAAAACAACAAGAAACATGGCAGAAACTGACAGACCAACTGGAATCCACTGATGGAATTTCAAAGCCCCTGATCCTCAGGTGGCTGGTAATCTTGATTTTGTCTACGTCTATATGTTCTGTAGATAAAAACAGCACCAACACCAACAATAACAAGCACAGCAGGAACTGACAGACCAACTATCAGTCCAACAGATCCATCCTCGTTCACTCCGTCTCCACTCTGTCCTCCTGTGTGACCTGCAGGTGAGAAACAGGTGTGAGGTGTCAGCTGTCAGGTAGGTGATGAGTGAAGAACAGAACAGAATCCATTTCCTCTTCAAACTGCTGTCAGACATTATCTACTGCACTCTGATCACATCACTCAGACCAGCTGCTTTCTACAAAGTCTCATCAACAACATCTTTAGAAACAAACATCAACAACCAGGAAGCAGCTTCACCTCTGATCACACACACACTCAACTCTACTCACTCACCTGGAGGATCAACAACAGTCAAGTTTACTGTGCTCAAGAGCTTCACATCATCGTTGTATCCAGCATGACATTCATATGTTCCCGTGTCATTCATGGTGACGTTTTTGAGAATCACTGAAAGATTTCCTGTCTTCTTCCACTCCGGATCTTTCAGTGTCACTCGACCTTTAAGAAATCCATGCTGGTAGTCATCATGAATGTGGTCGTGTCTAAGGTAAAAGACATGGTGCAACTGCAGGCCGGGCTTTTTCCACTTTAACATTATGATGGCTGCATCTTTGGGACCATAGCACTCCAGAGTGGCATCTTCTCTGAGTATGACTGATACTTTTCTCTGATCTGAAAAAAAAGAAAAGAAACGACTACAGTTTTCAATAATCAAACAGCTAAATCAATAAAGTTGATATATCACAGAGCGCAGACATTGAAAGAAAACAAAAGGTCTGTGTGAATTCAAAAGTTTAGCTATTTACATCCAGGCAATTTCAAACATTCAGGGTATCGAATCATTAACTTCAAAGTGCTTTAAATAGATGAATCCTGACTTTATAGACTTTTTTTTTAAAGTTTGTAACCAAGGACTATGCATTTTGTAGGTGGAGCTAAACGGGTTAAAAAATCTTCATATACCTTGTGAAAAAACCAAGCATCTATGCTAAACAATAAGCAAAGACAAACATACCTCTGTGTGTACTTCACAGGACTTTTATATTTCCTGTATGTGTGTTGATTGATTTTTTTTTATACAGCAGTCTGATGTACTCACTACCTGTTGCTTGAGGTGAGGTTATAACCTGCAGCAGTCAGAGACGTGGTCTGTGACAAACATGTCAAACTATAAACTGACTCTCTGCAGTGAATTGTGATAGCAATATGTATGCTAGCTCCTGATTCATTCATTTCTACGCCTCCACTAGATCCCCAATGATCCACTAGATGGCGTAAATGTGAACCTAACTATAACTGTTAACAGGTCACACATGACCACAGGCCTGTACTACAAAGCAGGATTTTGTCTCATGCAGGGTGAATCCTTGGTTTTCTTAACTATGAAGACAGGGTGACTGGGGTAAATCACCATGGTAACTTATTTACTTGATTAACTTAATTGTATTTTTTAAATAGCATCTGGTGTCCTTGTGTGATGAGCTTCAGTAAGCTAGATTCTTAGACACAATTTCCTGTTTTTTGTTTGTTTTTTAAAATTTCATTGTATTGCTCTATGAGTATTAATTGTAGTGGGGTGTGGTTAGTGGCTCTGCTGCAGGGGACGGGTGGAGCACTAATCATGCCTGAAGCATAGAGGAGGGAGAAGCAGGAGCAGCAAGAGGAAGGCACTACCAAGAGATGAGGAGCTGAAAAGCTGCTCCTGAAAGCACAAACCTGTTGAAAAAGCACACTGAAAGTAAAGAGTTTGCAATCACACTGCTGAGCGTGGGTCATTTATGAATATTAAACTAATAAAATACTATTATAACTCAGACTCGCCTATGTCTTAATGATAAAGTTTTGATATTGATAAGTCGATAAATTGATAAAGTCAATATCGATAAATGTTAACTCACACAATCGCCAATTTTGCCGGCTTTTCTCCCTGCATTCAAAAACCCTAAACTTTATTAATAATGCAGCTCTTTTCCAAGATTACTGACTAAAACATTTGAAGCTCACATGTTCATACATCACTTTTAACACTGCTACACTGCTTTTCCTCTCACACCACAGGTTTATCCACAGCAGTTGTGTTACTTGCATTTTGTATTTTGAGTGTAACCTCTTCATGTTTTCCTATATTATCATTTACTCTGCCTTGGTAAAATCAGCCACTCAGCTGCCGGTACATTAGTTGGCCAGAGCTTTCCAACATCATTCCTTACGCGTGAATGAGTAAACCCTGGGTTAACTTAGAGAGCTGATAATCAGCTTTGTGTGATCATTTATCCCGATCACCACTGTTAGGGTAAGAGAATCCAGATAAGGGAAAGATGCCCTGGGTGTGTTGAACTTTCTTCCCAATTCAAGTGTATAATCCCAGCTACAGTGGCTCCTATAAGACATGTTTTAGGCAACTAAGAACAGAAGTAATCTGGACTGCAGCATATGTTGCTCTAAAAGCTTTATAAACCTTTCAGCATTCATAGTTCCTTCTAAAACATGCAAGCTGCCCATACTGTATGCTCTTACGCACCTTTATACCATAAGAGATGCTGGCTTTTAAACTAAGCGCTGATAACACGCTGGAAAGTCTTCCTCCTTTATAGCCCGGAGAACGTGATGCCCGTGATTACCAAAAATAATGTATATTTGGACCGTTATGAGCACAGAACACTTCCCCACTATGAAACAGTCCATTTCAAATGAGTCTTTACCCACAAGACATGACCGCGCTTCTGGACTATGTTTAAATATGGCTTCCTTTTTGCATGATTTAGCTTTAGTTGGCATCTGCAGGTGGCACAGTGGGTTGGGTTAACCTACAGAGATTTCTGGAAGTATTCCTGGGCCATTTAGTAATGTCAGAGATACAATCATACCCATGAGTGATGCAGTGTCATCTCAGGGCCTGAATACCAGGGAAATCTAATAAAGGTCTTCAGCTTAGTCACTTACACACAAAGGTATCTTCAGTTTCTCTGAATCTTTTGATGATGATATGTGCTGTAGATGATGAGAGTTACAAAGCCTTTGCAATTTCATGTTGACAAACTTTTTAAAAAAGCATTCTACAATATTTTTACGCGCTCTTTCACAGATTGGCCCATCTTTGCTTTGGCAGAGACTTTGCCTCCCTAAGACATCTCTTCTATAGCTAATCATGTTACAGACCTTATATCAATTAAATAAATTACTTGCTAAATTTTCTCCCAACTTCCTTGCTTTCTCAACCATTTATTGTCCCTGTGCCAACTTTTGTATAATGTATAGTGAGCTCAGTTAGTGCATAACATTGTAATATAGGGGAGACCGGGGATAGTTGTAACGTGGGTCAGTTGTAACACTTCCAATTTCTCCAATCAGGGCTAAGTTTCAAATGATGTGACTCATCCTGTGCATGCCCAATTCAGTTCTGCTATCACATGTGAAAAATCAGCACATTTTGTCAAACACAGACAATTTAACACGAAAAAAAGTAATTTGTATGCCAAAAAGTAAGGTTTTCTACTTTATTTCAATTTCTAATAGCATTATCTGCTTTGCAGTTAAACTCATCAAACTTAAATTATGTTATTTGTATGTCTATGGGGATATATTCTGTGTAGGTCTTTAGTGCTAATGTTTTAGCCGTTAGCTGTAATGTTAGCTAGTTCATGGCTATAGGAGTCTGGGTCAGTTGTAACAGCAACAGTCTGGGTTAGTTGTAACAATAATGCAGATGTTACAACTTACCACACTATTACTTTAACTTATATTAAACAAGTTGGGGCAGCGACATCAGCAGAGAGAGGTTCACTGGTCGCCTTTGTATATGCGGTTAATGCCATTGGCAACACAACCACTGTTTGTGTTCCCACTCATACATTATGCAGACCACTGTGTCAGAGATGGACCAGTAGGAAGTATTGGTAGTGGAAATAAATCAGGATGGGTGCAAGAAACAGATTTCCTCAACTTTCTGAAGCACTTTGCAAACCACACCAAGGTAAGCCATGATAAAAAGTAATGGAATTGCGATGCTGGTGAACAACTACATTTTTTCAGCTTCATTGTTATGTTCAAAATTGGTGCAAGAGTTGTAGGTTATAATGCCCACTGAGCCAATGAGGCCAAACTCAAGGAAGACCAACCAAAATTAATGAAATATTCAGTTGCAGAAAATTCCATCATTTGTCTTTTTTGGGGGGTTGGAATATGTTCAAAAGCTAGATTTCTGCATTCTGTCACACACACACACACACATAGCTACATAAATGGCTCTAAGTGCATTCATGTGTTGTGTTGAATAAAAAATATTACATGTTAATGTTTTGTCAGTACCCTTATTTCATTGTGTTACATTTCACCCCAGGATATGTTACAACTAACCCAGACTATGGGGTTAATTGTAACATTTCACTCTTTGTGTTTGAGACCATACCATGCAATGAGTAATTGTGCTGCAGAGAAAATAGCTGCACTATTTAATAGCAGAGACATGTAAATACTTTGCATTACATTTTCAATCCACTACCTTAAAAGAGCTCCAATTTACAGACAGAAATGTCAAAAATGTTACAACTATCCCCGGTCTCCCCTACTTTCTTTCTGTTGTTTAGTTTCCAATAGTTAAATCTTACCTACTGAGACAAACACGAAGAGGCTGACAAACAACAGAGGGCACACTGACGTGGATGTTCCAGCAGCCATTTGCGCCTTATACAGTTGTCCCAGTCTTAGCGTGTTGTAAATACTGTTGGAATTATCTGTCCAATAAATAAATACAAGAAGAACCTGAGTTTAAAACCTGACAAGACAGATTAAATATAAAGACGTAAAAAAAATCTGGAAACTCAGTAGGAACACATCTGTGTTTTGGAACATATATATAAACACATGGTGAGTGAAAAAAGGTGAGCGTGCATCATAAGAAGGCCCCAGCAATCTAGGCCTATTGCAATGTAATTGAGGGAGGATTAAGAGTCACCTGATCCAGACCTAATTACAGTGGATAAAGTAAATATTAAACACATCACCAGTTTTATAAGAAAATATATTTCTAAAGTTGATATTGACATGAAATTCACATCAAATTCTGGTAACAACCCATCCAATCCACGCATGCAAATAAATCAAAACATAGATGTCCATAAATTATGTGCAATAATGAGGAAAGGGCATAGAAAGTCATGACAGCAGCTAAAATCAATCTTTAATTAGAAAGCAATCCTGCCAGTTAGTGCAAATTAATATCAGCCAATTCTTCCCCAACTGGTGGCCTTTAAAATGATGTGTCATTACCAAGGTACTGTATCGCACAATGATGATGTCTTATAATGGGTCACATCAATGAGCCCTCTTAACCTGTTAAGCCCCATCAGACCTTTGCAACCTTATTGTTGGAAAACATACTGATGGCATTAGTTACACAAGAATTTCTAAACTACTGAACGCTCCAGTGAGCACTTTTGGGGCCGTAATCCGGAAGTGGAAAGAACATAATTTCACCACAACTAGGTTCTCCTCACAATATTTATTAGAAGAATTATCAGAAGAGTTGTCCAAGAACTAAGGACCACTCATGGAGAGCTACAGAAAGACCTGGAATCAGCAGGATTGTTTCAAAGAAAGCAGTAAGAAATGCATTCAATCGCCATGGCCTGTATGCTCGCCACACGAGACTCGATTGCTGAAGAAAAAGCCTGTTGAAGCACATTTAAAGTTTACTGAACAACATTTAGACAAGCCTGTGAATTACAGGGAAAATACAGTCTGGTCAGATGAGACCAACATTGAACTATTTGGATGCCATAATAGACACAATGTCTGGAGGTCAAAAGGCACTGAATGGCTACTGAATGGCTCAACCAATCACTTGGCCTGAATCCAGTTGAAAATCGCCAAAGAAACACACAAGATTTAAAGACTATTTGTGTGAAAGAATGAGTTAAAATCACACCTGAGCAATGCATGCAACTAGTTTCTCCATACAGGATGCGTCTTGAAGCTGTCATCACCAACAAAGGTGGTTTTTTTGTTTTGTTTTTTTTACAAAGTATTAAATACATTTCAGTAAGTATATTCAAAACCTTTTCTCATTATTACACAAAACGTAATTTATGGACATCTATGGTTTGATAAATTTGTAAGTCCGGATTGGATGGTTTGTTGAATTGTACCTTTAGAAATATATTTACTTATAAAATTGGTGATGTGTTTAATACTTACTTTACATGGTGCATATGCTTTGTCAAAAGGAAAATTTTAAGCCTAATCTTAAAAGTAGAGATAGTGTCTGTCTCCTGAATCCAAACTGGAAGCTGGTTCCACAGAAGAGGGGCCTGAAAACTGAAGGCTCTGCCTCCCATTCTACTTTTAAATACTCTAGGAACAACAAGTAGGCCTGCAGAGCAAGAGTGAAGTGCTCTAATAGGGTGATATGGCACTACAAGGTCATTAAGATAAGATGGGGCCTGATTATTTAAGACCTTGTATGTGAGGAACAGGATTTTGAATTCAATTCTGGATTTAACAGGAAGCCAATGAAGGGAAGCCAAAACAGGAGAAATATGCTCTCTCTTTCTAGTCCCTGTCAGGACTCTTGCTGCAGCATTTTGGATCAGCTGAAGGCTTTTCAGCGAGTTTTTAGGACATCCTGATAATAAAGAATTACAGTAGTCCAGCCTGGAAGTAATAAATGCATGAACTAGTTTTTCAGCGTCGCTCTGAGACTTGATATTTCTAACTTTAGAGATGTTGCACAAATAAGCAGTCCTACATATTTGTTTAATGTGTGCATTGAAGGACATATCCTGGTCAAAAATAAGTGCATGGTGATGTCATCCAGAGTCAGCATCCGGCTGAGTAAATTCTAAGATTTTTAGAAGTGAGAGGAAATCAAAAGTAGGTCACGTGGTTTTGTTTTTCAGTGATCACTACAAAATAACTAAAATAACCTGCTTTAATCATTAGTCACTCTATATGGATATGTTTTTGTTACACACAGCACAACTTTGAAACCAATACATTTTGGCCTATGAGATATCTATTTACATCATACTGTCAGTCAAAGTGCACATATAATGTTCAGAAACTAGATTACATTCTAAATGGATGATGACTAAAACCCTAACCCTAGATTGGTCAGCAGCAGCCTAGATTTCAGGACGGTTCAGCTGAATTAACATTACTAACCACTGGTGACCTCAAAGTGAAAAGAATTTTGACAAACCTAGAACTTTTCTTTTTTCTTGCATAACACTTACCGTTGTTCTGAAGGGATCTCTGAAATCCTCAGACTCTTCTAAACAACAGGATGGAAAAGAAAATCACTGTAGAATAGGTGAGGATTTAAAATCCATTTCAACAGCGTCTATTTTCCAATCAGCAAAGAATGGCAGCTTGTGTGAACACCACTCAGTATAAAACGGTCTGGTGTGCAAGTTCTGTACGTAGGTGTGAAATTTAGTTTCACTGACATGTGATTGCTTCCTTCATGCTCTGGGTTCTTCTGACTGTTTGCAGAAAACATGAAAGCATGCATGTCTTCCATGCTTCCTGTATCTGTTTACCACTCAGGAAGCAAGCCTTCATGATGCTACCTAAATTTGAACAAGTTGTGCGTTGTTAACCACCATGAGCCATCTTCATGTGAGTGTGACGTCTGATCATAAACTTGTGAAAAATAAATCTGATAGAAAACCTGGTCACTGACAGAGAGGATGTACAGGCTCACAGCAAAAGCAAGTTTAAACTGTGTGTCCTCATGCACTGTCTGTGTGATCCAGGAAGTGGTTTAAACAGAGAGCAGAACTCTTCCTCTTTAACAAAAGCTTGAAGACAGAAACACAAATGATAACAGCTGGCTGTCTGGAGTTTTTTTTCTTTAAAAACAAAAACCCCCACATGTATCTAAAGCTGTTTTGTATCAGACAAAATGTATTGATGCATGCTCAATCATCCAGGTAATTAAATCTCCAAAAGTTGATTCTGTTCATCTGAGTTTTCAGTGGGAGAAACGTTTCGTCACTCATCCAAGTGACTTCTTCAGTCTCAGCTGACTGCAGGTTTCCCCAATCTTATAAACAGTACATTTGCATAATGACTGAAACCAGCCCACTGAAGGAACCTCCCAGCCCGTTGTTCCTTCAGTGGTGCTAGTTTGGGTCTTGCTGCAGTTCTTTATTTCATCCTCTGTGTGACTCAAGCTATTTTCACAAGAGTAGAAAAATTGTAAAACTCAGTATGTAAAGTAGTCTGAACCATGAGCCTTTGGTCTGCAGGGCATACTTACACACAACCCAGCCAACAGTATATGAAAGAGACTGTAGCAAGCTTGTTGCTGCTGGTTTATCTGACATGACACAGCAGGATGCACTTTAGTCTTTTTCCTTTGCATTTTTCACTGGGCTCTTTCCGCTGTTAATTCCAGACTTCCACAGACACCATTCTGTTCCCAGCCTATTACTACTTTATAACTCAGAGTAGGCATGACTAAGTGGTACCCAAGATCCTGTACCTCCATCCTTCCAACTGGTCACTTCTTTGGGCTGGCCATGAGCCCCGCTCTTCTTAGATCCTCTTGGACTCCAGCCATTCGGTTCATATGATCTGTCCAGGTGACGCTTTGGATGATGACATTACCCAGATAGGAATACACAGCATCCAGCTACAGCATCAAGTCCACAAGGCACTGTCAAGGCTGTGGCAGGACAAAAAAAGGGTGGAAAGTTAAAATACACATTAGAATAAATAATTAAATAAAGCAGCAAAAAAAAATACAACAATAGAATGTGAAAATATATTTAAAAAAAACAAATTTCAAATACATGAACTATTCTAAAAATTTTGGAAACTGGAAGAAATTGTCAATTCTGCGACAGTTGTCACAGTTACTTTTCTGAAAAACAAAGGTGTGATTTTCTGCTGGGGAAACTTAATCACCTTCCTGGTTCTGCAATGTTTTTATTTGTTTATTTTGTCTTTGATTTTTACCACCCCGTTACAAAGCAGCTGTCATCAAACATTATGATCGGAACAGGCGAATCTAAAAAAACCTGATATTTCTTCCCTTTCCCAGGTTTTAAATAGCCTCAGCTGGATATTTCTGCTGCTCATTGAGGTTTACAGATATTCCCGCTCCATGCTTCATTTGTTATTTACAACTTGTAGTCTTTATGTTAATTTTGATATGAAATATCCATCCACATGGCTCCGTCCACAGGTGCTGGAGCCATGATTGTGCTACCCAAAAGAATTTTATTAGAACATGCTTTATCAACCGGTTAAAACAAATAAAAGATACGATTAAACACCAGTTTTCAGAACAGTTTCCTTTCATGTATATTTTTACACAGCATTATTGTTTCAGAGAAAGAAGACTGCCTCCATGAGGTCAAACAGGAACACTGTCTTCCATAGCTTCCTTAAAAATGTCACTTATTACAAACCTCCACACACTTTCTGAACCAAACCTTAGAATCAGAATTAAGATCTCCCACTGAACGTTTGTCTACATTTCACAGTGTTTTGTCCCGTCTTCCTCTCCTCACCCCCACTCACAGCCAAACCTGGTTCTAGTGGAGGTTTCATCCTAAAAGAGAGGTTTTCCTCTCCAATTTCACCAAGTGATTGTTCAAAAGGGGTAGCCGATTGTTGGGGTTTTCGCTCTCTCTTTATTAGAGGGTCTGTACCCATAGCAGTGATTTTTTGTTTTTATGGGCCGATGATTTTTTTTGTTTGTTTGTTCGTTTTTGTTTTTGTTTTTGTAACGACATGAACAATGAGAGGTGGTGGATTGGCCAGATGCTGGCCGATGTGTAAAAATAACTCAGTTGTTTGGTGGTGGCTATGGCGGAGCTTCCACAGAGGGAAGGGGAGGCAGGAGGAGGAGAGACCCGAGGCGGCTGCTGGTCCGAGTATCAGGTGAACTGAACTTCAGGTAAGAAGTTATGACCTGCAGTCTATCTGGGTCAGATATAAACCAAGTTTAGGTGGAGTTTATTTTCGTTATGCTGACTTTTTACAGTCAGTTACAATAACTCGTACTGCGTACTAGCTAGCATGACGGAGTTTCTATTCAGCTGGGTGGGTGCTATGATGTTACTGATAGTGAACTTTATTTTATTCATAAGGTTAATTAGTAGAGTTGCCAACTGCTCCTTAAAAAATGGAATGGTCCCGTATTGAGAGAAAAAATTATGCGTGAGCTGAGAAGGAACACAGTTTGTCCTGGACTACCGCTACAATGAAAAAAGACACAAAGCTGGAGTTATTCTGTGTCTTTGCTGCACAGCTGCCTCCTCTTCTCTCATTCTCTCCCCTCCCTCTCCTTTTGCTACTTCAATCATGAAACTGATCAATGATCAGCTGATCGGCTTTTCTGTCGCAAGTCCGTCTCTCTTGCTTGTTTATCGCCCACTTTGCGCCAGAAAGAGGAAACCAGCAGATGTCGCGTTAAACAACAGCAGCACGTTTAAGCTTGATCAGCTGTTGTTAGAATTTATTTAATATTAATTTCTAGTATCAGCTGATGTTTGCTGGAGCCACAGCTGTAAAAGTTGCTGGTCATGATATCGGTTTGGTTATCTGGTGAGAGGGAAACATGCAGATGAAACCAGGAGATGTCCTTACTGAATCATCAGAGCTGAACAGGTGATGGAGAAACAGGTTTACCTTTTAGGTGACATGAATGAGTTGAAGGGAAGTTATGAACTGTTTCTGAGAGACAAATAACACCAGGATCCTTTTCTATGTAGCTGACAGCTGGTAACTGTGCAGGGGCGGATCTAGCAAAGTTTTGCCAGGGGGGCAGGTAGGGCATTAACAGGGAAAGGGGGGGACAAGGAAATACTTTTTCTTTCTTATTCTCATTTAAAATATCTAGCTTTTATTAAATAATTATCTGAATCTTACAACCGAAGTTTTTATCTGATGTAAAATGTATAGAAATCATACATATACCAACAAGACAGTGTACATCACTGTCACAACAGCGTTTGTTTTCATTCAAAGGCTTTATGGCTTTTCCTATAATACCTGGTGGGCCGGTCTCTAGTCAAAATGCCTGGGCCGATTTTTTGTCCCAGTCCAGCCCTGTCTGTACCTTACAGTAAAAAGTGCCTTGAGGTGACTGTTGTAGTGATTTGCAGCTTGAATACATCAGTTAATAATACTAACGATAATGGATTGCATTTATATAGCGCTTTTCAAAGCACCCAAAGCGCTTTACAATTCCACTATTCATTCACTCTCACATTCACACACTGGTGGAGGCAAGCTACAGTTGTAGCCACAGCTACCCTGGGGCAGACTGACAGAAGCAAGGCTGCCATATCGTGCCATCGGCTCCTCTGGCCAACACCAGTAGGTGGTAGGGTAAAGTGTCTTGCCCAAGGATATTACTATAATAAAGGATAGTTTTCTATAGCACAGGCATGAGCTGTAGCTCCATTTTGAAGGTTGTGTAACCAAGGTGGTAGGTTTGCATACATTCATCAACTGTAATAACGTGATCAAATATTAATTAATAAAAAAAATCACTTAATGAAAAGACACATGATCAGTAATTAACTTTGGCACACAAGCTAAATAGCATTAGCTGATAACTTAGCCTTTCTGTGTCCAAATTATGGTCACTTCTGGCTCTAACGACTTCAAATTCTGATTCTTTCAAAGCATTAGCATCAACACATCAACTATTTCAAAAGGTCAGAATGATTCAGATAACACAAGAAATACTAATAACACCGTTACGTGCGAACTGTCATGAGAGTTGGTGTGTGGATGACAGAGTAAGGACCCTGAAAACATGACGTGGCAAACAGAACTAAATTAAAAAAAAAAAAACAGCTTTATTGATTAAATGATGGGAAAAAAAGATCAAATCATCTAACAGAGGCACAAAGAAGACACTTCCCATCCAATCTGATGACGCTGGAAGATGCAGATTAGCTGACAGACAGAAACTGCAAATACAGTGAGGGGGATGTAGACAGTATATACACAAGAGAGTGATTAATGGAAACGGACACACCTGGGAAAACAGATGAATACATTCATAACTAATGAGACATGGGAAGCAAAACTGAAAATTACACACACAAGACAGAAGACTATCAAGATTAAACAGGAAGTAACACACACCCACACTTATACTAATTTGTGAGCTTAAATACATGAATATCTCTATGTCAACACAATGTATATGCTAGAAAAGAAATAGGATGAAGTTCACACTGCTTTGGTTGCTGTATGTTTTATAACACTGGCATGATGTTTATGGTGAGGTTGGAGTTTAGGCTACAGTGAAACTGCATTACTCCTGTTGTTTTTGAGGTATTAACAAACGGAGCATCAGTGAGAATGAAAAAGGAAAAAACAAAAACATTTGTCATAAAAAAATGTTAAGAGATACATCCCCTGTAATTGATAAATGTGTTTGTTTAGCATTTTTTAAAATTCATAAATATATTATTTATGTGTGTAGAACATCAGAAAGTAGAAAAAACTAGAGCTGCTCTCGCTCTGCTGATGGGAGGGGATGAAGCCCACCCACCAGTCTCTGTCTCTAGCTTTCTCTCATCTATGTGCCAGTAAACATTAAAGTAAAATGTTTATATATTATTTCTATCTATTTAAATAATGTTTGTTTAATTACACTTTGCATTCCAGTGTTTCAGTGAGTGGATAGTCTATTTTGGTCTTTACAGTCCACAGCAAAAATAATAATGAGAGAGTGCAATATTTTGTTTCATACATTCACAGTTGTATCATAAGCATTAATTCAATAATTACAAGGCCAAGTCCTAAAGACTCTGGCTAATAGAAAAATGTGAATCCTTGCAACTGGCTATGCTTCGAAGCAGCAGGTAAGACACCTGCCGAAACTGCGGTAGCAACACTTCATTTAGTTGCAGTTATGTGCCCTGTGTGCTTTGAACCAAGCTTTGGAGCAGTGTTTCAAAACATCTGTGCTTCAGAAGCTTAACACAGTGTCGAAATGTCTGTTTTGTAGGCGTGACAAACTAGGGAGACAAAGAGGAAGAGACAAAGAGCTGAACCTGGGAACAGGAAGGGAGAAAATATAGGGATAGGGACATAAGGACAGCACAACAAAGGTATTCATGTAGACGGAGCATAAAGGCCAGACACAGACAGGGCACTCAGGAATCAGAGGTAGACAGACAAATGGACACTGACTGGTAAATGGACTGGTTCTTCAAGTCTGAGCATTTAAAATGATTTTGCACAATTTACTTCATCCATACACTTGTTAAAAATGCTTTTCCTATGTAAGTGTATTCTATCTTACATGCACATGCTTTCATATTCATATAAAAGCAACTTAGGGTTACTATCTTGCCCCAGGATATTTGGCATGCAGGACTGCAGCAGATGAGGATTAAACCAAAAACCTGATTAGTCTGTGACCTGGTCAGCCTCCTGAGCCACAGCCACCCAAAAGACAGACTGAAGAGAAACAAACATAAACCAAAAATCAAGTAGTTATAAAGTTAGGGTGTGAAAGGTTAACGTCATGAATTTCATTTTCTTTCTTGAACATGGCTAAGATTTCTTTAGAAATTGTAAGTTCTGTCTCAGCGCTGTCACTGTCATCGCTTTTTTGATATACAAATGTGACATTTTCTCCTTGGGAATCGTCATGGTGACCACCCTCTTGGATCTGCATGTCATGCAGGGTTTCTTCTTGTTCCAATTTGACCTCAGGAAGGTCAAAAATGTCATCAAAGTCCTTGTTGTAGCAAAAAGCAGCCGCAGCTTTGCAGTCACTTTGAAAAGTGTTTTCCTGCAGAAAAAAAAGACAAAGTGTTGATAGTATTGATACCATTACATGTAAAATACAAAACAATGCTCTTACATCACAGACTTTGTCTTCCGCTTTTTTTTTAACTTGCAAGTTGAAACTCACACACAAGGACACTCGAGTGTAGATTTTTACACAAAGTTTTTTGCTATGTAATTTTTAGTGTGTCTGTGTGTTTTCTCTTACATCTTCTACATGTCCAGAATCACCAGCTGTTGTCTCTCTTGTACTGATTACAAAAATACAAAAATAGAAGCATGAGTAATTATCCTTTGCCACACTCAGTCAGCAAAATCAGATTAAACTGTGAGTAAACCTACAATGTAAACAATGGAACTTACATTTTCTCTTCTTCGTAAGATTTGCCCTTCAGAAGTATAGATTCAGCTTGGTATCTGCACATGTTTCCACTGCTTTGCAACCATCGAATCAAAACCTTAACAACAATGAAGTTAAAGTTACCACCTTCAAGCTGTATTTCTTGTATAGATGTCCACTTGAAGTTCTGCAGTTTTCATTCTCAATTCAAGAAATTATTTACAGTAAAAACCCATGTCCTAAATTATAATTCATTCAGAATATCTACAACATTTTTTAGATCTTTGAGCTTCTTTTTTGTTCTCAGCTCACCTCTGGCAAAATGACCTCTCTAAGGTATAGCTGCTTCTCCACTGGCGTTGACAGAATTCTTTCAAGTCTTTGGATCATTTCTTCTGTCTGGAATACCAAAAAGGACAGAAGACATGGGATAAAAGCATAAGACACAGGTTGCATGTCTGTGGTGCACTGTCACTGTCAGCTCGAATATGCTCTCACTCCCACAGAGCTAAATCAGTTTACTGGTTAAGAAAATGTCCAGCAAAGTCTTTCTTGCCTCCATCACCAAGTAAAAGTAAAATTTGCTTCTATAGCACAATATATAGAACTAATGGTAGAAATGCAAAAAACAATGAACAATTGTCACAAAGTGTTTTAAAGCCATTAAAAGAAATGGTTGTAAAATGAATATAAAACTAATTTTTGCAGTATTACCATCCCATTACAAAGCCTTAGAATGACTTATTTCCATGTGTTATTATGCAGATGTTGCCACGCAGTTAGAGTTTTGGCTTAATAATTATGTTAAATCTGTTAATTATGTAAAATCTGAATTTTACTTTGTTTCAGTTCAGTGCACTACAGTTCGGTTTTTATTTATATAGAACCAAATCACAACAACAGTTGCTTCAAGACACTTTATATTTTGTAATGTAATGATCCTGAACATGTTAGGTTATGTAAACATACTTGAGTGATAAACTACAGATTATTATGGATGATAAACTGAAGTTGTAAGTGTGAACAAGATCATAAACACTGAATATACATACCTTTATGTCGCTGAATAAAGTAAAATGTTCACTGTAATGTTTACAAAGTTCAGGATCAAATTCTCTGTGATTCCACAGATACATCCGGTTGGAGAGAACAAGTCCACTCTGCAGTTTTCTTTCCAAATCCTGTAATATTAGAATATAAAATGTGATTTAAATGTATGGTAGCTGATAACATGACATACAGGTTAGTGAAGAAAAGTTAGAATGCATTAAATCACCTTAATTTCTTCATCTGAAAGGATTTCTGTAACTGTAACAGCCTCCAGCATGTCACCTCTGTTTGAGACAAAAGCATTGCCCATGAGCCTTAAATTAACCACAATCTGTAACATTTGTATTGAAATCTTTATACGGGTCAGATGTTTACCTACACTTATGGTTGTCATGGTAATTTGTGGATTATAATGATTTTTTTTACTGTTCTGTTTCCAGGGTAAAATAATCATACAAAATATTCTGAATGATAATACTTTATTGATCCTTAAGGAAATTATGTGGGTTATAGTTGTTTCAACAAATACAAAAATTGGGTGCACTAGTTTGAATTTATTTTGGTATTTTCTTTTAGCCGCACAGAATCAAAATTCTGACTTGATATTTGAGTATTGGAAAATTAATAGAGTTCTTAAGCCTGGTAGCTTTGCTTGGAGCAAAGCTCTTTACCCAGCTCTTCAAGATAGTCCAAAAGCTTTAAAAGGGTTAAGGTCGAGGGTTTAGGGAGGCCATTCCAAAAGCTTAATATTAGACTGTTTTATGTATTCCACAATGAGTTGTGATGTGTTTTTGGTATAAATGTCCTGCTGGAATACCCAATTGTGTCTAAGTTTCAACCTTCCAGCTAATTTGACGGAAAGTGGAAGAATTTAGAGGCAGTCCCCCTTCTTCATTTGTCAACCTACTTGTACCAATATACCAGGACACCTGACAGCCCCAGAGTATGACGCTATCACCACAATGTTCTTGGGTTTTGGCCTTTTAGTTCTCCAAACACATATTTTCCTAAATAGCTCAGTGTTACGGCCCTAGCAGGGACTCAGTTTTTCTCTCATCTGACCATGAAACCTTTCTCCAAGGCGTTTGTGGGTAACTGCAAATTTCAGTCAGGTGTTGATTTTGGAGCAGGGGCTTCTTTCTTGGTCAGTACCCTCTCAGTTCATGGCAATATAAAACACTTCACTGTGGACAGTGCCACTGGTGTTCCAGCAGTTTGCAGTTCACGTGAGGCTTCAGTCTTGATTGTTCCTGGGTTGTTCTGAACATCCTACCTATAATTTCCTTGCAGGTGACAGTTTGGGTCTTCTTCTGGTGAATAACTTTTGCTGATGGCTGAATTAATGATCTTGGAATCTGCAGTTGTTTAGAAATGGCTTCAAGAGACCTTTCCAAGTTGTGTACATTTACAATTCTCCTTCTTATATCTTCACTTAGACTTTCTCATTATTCTGAGTATTGGTCAGTCCAATAAGTGCTGTCAAACAAATTACTTTTGGGTGATCAGAAATGAGAAGGTAATAGGCCTTAGCCTTGATAAGGCAAACAGCACCATAGAACCTTGACAACCACTTGTATAAACACTTTAGTATATGTCTATATTTGAGCCCTTATGTGCAATTTTGACCCTGTGTGGACTAGAGAAAATCTAAAATAAAAATTGTGCACTACATTTTTTGCATTTTTAAAAGTCATTCAAGACTTGTAATGCAATCATTCAATCCTGGAAAAACAATAGTTTAAAGAAATCATTACCGAACCACAAAATTACACAAAAATTAAATGCTTTCGATGAGCATATGTAAACTTACAACAACAGTATGACAGTAACTGATATTCAAATCAAGAGTTTCTTACACATTAGTTGTAAGGTTGCATCCGCAAACAAAATCCTTTGATTCCCAGTCTTCCCAGTCTCCCTCCACACCAGCACACTCAAAATGCAGACATTTTTTGCAGACCGTGCACAGTAGCCAACTACATTGATTTCTGTGGTCATGAAAAACACTGTAGAAAATCAAAGTGAATTTTAAATTTCTACCATGTTTTTTAAAAAAGAGTAACTTTCATTCTCAAATGTTTGATACATAAAGAATGTTTAGTTGTCAGTATTGTTTTGCACACCTGGTTTTCCCAGTCACTCTCTGGAACAAGCATGCCTTTATTTGCATGGCCATGCAATGGATCCCTGAGTCTGTCTGTTCAACTCCAGCTTCTTGTACTTCCATTTCTTTCTGTCGAATCGTCAACATGTCTTCCATAGTCGGTGGGAAATTCTAAATAACAAAACCCTTAATATTATCACACAATATTTCATATACTACCAGTAAAGATTTTGTTATACTCAGATATCCATTTCTCTAACCTCAGCTTTCACGTTTTTCAGCATTTGTGTAGCGTGGTGTAGACGAAGAATCCTGCACTCACTAAGGGTCAGAGCATCCTCAGTGACCTTGTAATGTAGGACTTCATTTTCTGCAGCCTAGTTTAAAATTAAAATTGACATAGATGACCCAACATGTGAGCAACCAATAGATCATGCAAAAGTAGCAGCTCCCAGGACAGCAAACTCACCGAACACACAAAAACACCACAATTAACGGAGTCCTCCTGCTTCCACTGTGGAGGATATGTGACTGTCCAACATTGAAGCCCACCAGAAAACCTAAAGACGTTTCTAAAAAAGAGAGTAGCAGCAGTTCAGCACCATCAGTATTGCATTAATTTGCCTGTAAACAAAAACTGTGGTACAAAATCTCCTTTTACCTGAGCAGGTCCATGTCATCATCACTGATGCTGTTGGAAGTCATCAGTGAGTCATATATTCTAATCTGTTTAGCTTTGAAGTCAAACACCTGCAAACATATATAATCATAAATGCTCAGCAAAATATAAAAAGGGTAAATATTATAGGCTGAAATCTCTTTCCTAAAATGTTTTGGCTCACCCAAAGGATGAAATGGTTGCCTGTCTCTGGTGAAGAATGACCCACAATTCTGGGAAGGAATATCTTTTCTGATTCCTGTAGCACAAACATAACGTTTGTAGGTGCACACAGGTCATGTAGCATGTAAAAAGCAATATTGTTTTTGTAAATTTATGTTTGGGATTTTTTTTTAATTTATTGTTTTTTCATTTTTAATTATGCAAAAAGGACCTACTGGAATGGATTTGGCAACTTGGTCGCTGACTGCTCCAGATTTGGTCCATTCCCGGTGCCACAAAGTGAAATCAAAGGTGCCTAAAGCATCACACTGTCAAATAGAACATCTCATTAAGCATTTCATAAATACTCATTGACCAATGAAAATATCATAAAGGAAACAAATGAAAATGTGTCACCTTGTTTTCTTGAGCGAGCTGCGCCACCCGATAGTTAACAGCCTGGAATGTTTAAGAAAACAAGATTTGTGGCTGGCACACAATTTCTTAACAAACAAAGTTCTTAATTGTGGTAAAAAACAATTTTATTTTTCAGCACTTACATCATCTGTCATCCATGGTGATGACAATGATGACTGAAGCAACAAGTCTAGTGGGCAAACGCTGCTAATGTCTTTTATTGAGACTGGAAATCTTCGTGAAACATAAGCCAGGGCTTGAGTTTCATCACGGGATCCAGAGAGTAGCTGCTTGAGTTTCTCCTTTATGCACACAGAAAGATAGCATACTAACTCTTAAGAACTTTAATAATGTTCCGTATGTCAACATCAAAGTGCAATACGAGGGTTTTTTTTACCTTCTCATCATCACTTGTGGCATATAATTGTGATATGGATGAGGATTTCACCACACTGTGTTCCTCCCCTTCTAAAAAACAAAACAAAACTGAGCAATGATCTATGGTTTAAACAACGTATTTCATGTTTTTCAAGCACTCAAACTGTTTGCTTACTACAAGGCTCGATCTCAAAAATTCATACAATTTTTTTCCCCAAACACACTAACACAAAAAACCAACACCATTGACTAAGGGAGCCAGGGAATATACCAATAGCCTTCTCACTAGTAGACGACATCCTCTACCTTCCCAGCCAAAGACACCTGTGCTTACAAAACTGTGATAATTTTATGAGTTATTATTATATCATATATCAGTCAAACCTACCAGCAGTATGAAATCCCAACATCCCATGCAGTCCAACAGACAATTGTGTGTTGCCCAAAGCCTCCATCTCAGCCTTAAATGTCCTGTTAATTTTTTCATTGTGTAAGTCAATCAACACTCTCACAGACTGTTTGAAGTGGGATTCATTCATTTGGCACAAGGAATGCCAAATGGATTCAAGCTCTTGATTGAACTGTTTTGCTACTGCAGTGCTGACCTCTCGTCGAAGTGTTGGGCAGATGACGAGGCTTCTTAAATTATCTTCTGGATGTCTTGGATTTATTTGGTGGAATTGATCATACAGTGAATACCTGTCAGATGTCCTTGTGATTGGATGTACTGCTGGCATTGCATTTGTATTTTGCTGTAACTTCACTGGTAATGGGAATCTGAGGTTCTTCACCCATTGCATTTCAACCTTTAGTTCATTTTTAGTTGCCATTTTTAGATTATCTGTGGTTGGTGCACAAAGTCTTCCATCATGTGGCTTAAAAAACATCTGATTAGTTCGGTCATTTGCGTGACTGGCAACCTCATCGGCCATATCAGAAATGTAACAGGTTGGAACGTGCTTAAAACTTAGCAAGCCATCTGCATGGTCCCTTGCTGACTCCATCCAGAAAAGAAAATTGATATAATAAACAACACCATGGACACAGGAGAAATGAAGTACACCACCTAAAAAATAAATAAATTACAAAAAATTATATATCAAAAGTACTTTTTTTAAATTTGAGGATGTTCAAAGAGAAAAAAAAAACAACTCATCACCTGTTTTTTGTAGTTTCTTGGAAAGTTTTGGGTGTAGTTCCTTGAATCCATTAATCATACCCAGTGCATTCTGGAATTCCTTTTTTTGGTTCTATAAAAAGAAAGATCCACAGTAACAATGACAAAAGTAAATGTTAATAAAAACAATAAATAGAAATTTAATTAATACAATACCTTCTCTGAGTCAGTGGTTTGAAGCATTATGTCTTCAATTATTTGTTCTGGTGAATGTTTGTTCCGATCAATTTTTTCTTTCAGTGCCTTTTTAATCTCGGTTTTTGGAAGGATATCCCTCAATCTAGTGTGCTTTCCCATCCATGGTGCCATAGTAGACTGGTGAACAGATTTGAAGTATGGGTTTGCAACAGATGTTCCTATTTGGAAGACACAGTCTTTTGATTTGTACAAATATTCATAATAGTGCTTTATAATTCTAGACTGTCCTAAAACTATTGTTGTGTAAAGTTCTCACACTATAACAAACCTGCTATAAGGCCTTCTGCTATGAGTGATTTGTCCAGATCTGTCCATGCCTTGACGATATCCACTTCAAGATCCTTGTCAGATATGGTATCTGGATCTGGCCTTTCAAATGATCCAACTTCAAATGAAATTAAACATAGTTAACAATGCAGTTTTATCTACTTCTTCACAGAAATTTAGTAGTTTACACATTTCCAAGAGAAAAGACATTGTCCTTACGAGGTACATCAAAGCCTAGTTTCCAGTTGCCATCTGCCACAACCACAGCTGGGTGGTGTCCACACTGGTAGCAAAAGAAGTTGAAGTCAAAGTCTGATAATGACAAAAAGTGGTGGAATGCCTTCTTCACCATTTGGTGGTGGTAGCGATTGTCATTAAGTACTGACAGAGTGTCCAGCATACGTCCACTGGTTGTCTTGTTCTGCAATTAAACAACATATAGAATTGGCTTACAATGTCCATACATGTTGAGATTTTTTTTCTTATTTTTCTCAAAATATGGACATGTTTTGTTATTGTTGTTATTTGTAATAAACTTCCTTAATGCACTTTCCAAATAGTGGTTCCACAATTCATTGTTAGTTGGCTTACCTCCAAACCTGACAGCAGGAGTTCACATAGAGGTAGTGTTAATAAGATGTGGTTGTTAAAATTGTGGAAACCTGAGGAATACTCCTGAAATCTCACAGTGTTAGCACACCGTGGGCACTCTTTCATAGCAACGGAGACACCTGATAATTAAAGAAAAGTACTTTGTAATATGTTAAAGATAGTTGTATGCCAAAGGCATGCACATAACACTGTTTGCATGTTTTGTTGTTGTTGTGACTTACCTTTGTGGAAATTGCTAAGACCATATATCACAGCTTGGTTGGTGATAACCTCTGGGGCATTAAGTTGAGGAGGGGTGGGCCCTGGACAGTAGGGACAGGTGTTTTCCCAAGGAACAAAAGATGGCGGTGGCTTTTTCTCTTGAGTGCCTAACTTCAGGTCCTTCGGACGTGGAATACGCTTTTTGGTGTAAATATATTCTGTCATTATACATATTTTTGCTGTGGAGTTATTTTTTGATGTCTCACTAATAATGCTGTTCTCTGATGTCTCCTGGAAAATCCACCACATTCCCATCATTTCGTGGATACATTGCTGAGATCGTCCTGTTCCCCGACACTGGCAATTCCATTTTCTAGTTACTGAATCAAATGTCACCCTTGTCCTCTGGAACTGACACCAGTGGTCAGTTTCATTTGTAAAAACTGAGAAAAAATACCACTGTTGAGATGGCCCCTGATCTTCATAACATACAGGAAATACGCTATCAACACCACATTGTTTGGCAGCACTGTCGAGCGCCTCACATTTTGCGCCCCACTCAGATGACATTAGCCCTCTGCTCAACATGTCCTGAAGTGATTTTGATGTCAGGACTGCTGGCTTAACATATGGTTTTGCATTTTTTGTTCTTTCTAAATGAACACATTCTTTTCCCGGATTTCCCGAAAATCGAGCCATCTGCATGAACCTGCGACATTTCTCAACCTCACAGTCTATTTGTGGTGGATTAGCAGACTTCATGACATGAATTGGAAAAGCTGGACTGTGTTGTGTTTCTGTGTGTTCTGGTGTGACATAAATGCCATTTATAACATCAATACATGTCATCGGTGCAGAGTCCAGGTGATGTACTTCTCTGATGGGTCTTTTTATGTGTGGCTGTTTGCTTATCATAGCTGTGCAGGGGGTGCATAAAAATTGTTCGGGCTTTGAATCTGAGTCCTCTGGGGAATCATCGCTAATGTTTTCAGCCTTTCTTTTTAAAGAGCTTTGAGTTTCTATGAAAAAACAAAACAAAAAAACAGCTGTTAATCACATCATTCTAAAATCTAATAAAGATGCTTTTGTTTCATTCTGAAAACAAATTATTGCCATGAACTGATGTTGCTTTTCTTCAAGGTATAGGCACAAGAGTGGGTTCAAGGTTGGGGAACAACTATGACAGTGAGGTAATTGCATCACCGTTATCTATCTATCTGTATATCAAGGCATAACAGTATAATCATAAAATACTTCAGCCTAGTGTGTTAAATTACCTTGTTTTTTGCTTGATTTGATACCTGCAGAATAAAGAAATTGAGAAAATAAGGCACAAAGTATGTTATATATTGGTATAATAATATGGATGTCTTTTCGTTTAAATTTAACTTTAAAGACCTCTATAAAAAAGAACATGTTTTAATGATGTCATCCATCTTCACTAAAAAAATCCAACCCCCCCCCCCCCCCCCCCCATGCCATAGCAGAACTCTTACCATGTCTGTCTTTTAAATGTTTCGAGAAGATAGAAGATCGTGTTAAAATTGCAAAGTTACACAACGGACAATGATAATGGCTTCTCTTTGCTCCTTTGACATCTTTGCAATAGCAGGCCACCACAAATTTCTCTGAAATACAAGCGAGTAAATGCATGAAATGGTTAATACAATGTCACCTAGTTAGTGACACCTTGGGGAGAAAGGCATACTGGCAATCCAGGGACCAAAAAAGCCAGTTGAAAAGAAAAAAAGTATTCATACTGGATATTTGCACTGATATGGACTAGGCAATATGTTAGGAATAAAGGCTGGCACAACATTTTAATGGCAATGAAAATAATCAACCAAGGGCTCTACTCTGATACATATTTCTTTAATTATTTTGAGCTACGCTAATACACTAATACACATCTTTTACCACACACAGCATGACAAACATCCAAATTGGCCAAAACATTTTTTCTCTGGAGACACACATACACACACACTAGACTAGACTTCTAAAAGGGACCTGCAAATAACAGCAGAATGAGACTACTTGGGTTTATCCACATGGGGCAGACCTACAAATATTAAACTAGACTAAGCACACATCATTGCACTCTGTAACTTTTTATACACCACAATTCATATTTACACAGCTGTGCACCTATAATACCTGGCATATGATTTAGAAACATCACTGTTAATACTTTTGTCACTTTTTTCTTAAGAGAAGACTAAAAAGGAATCCCAAGCAGATTACTAACAGGTAACAAATTAAGCCAAATAAAGAAATACGCCTCGAGAAAATCAGGGGGATTATAAACTGATCTAAATAATGACAAACTAATAACCAAGACAAAGATTTAATTACTAAATTGAAGAATAGTGTAGTGTGTAGTAATCCCCAAGTCCACTTTGTTCACATATACATCTAGTCCTTACCTTGGTTTTTTTCCACAAAATAAATTCCATCTTTGAGATGCTTTTTGTGAAGGTGATCCTTATTTGCACGTTCTTTCTTTTGACAAAACACACATTTATCACCAGCAAGGGCCATCAGTGATGCAACATCACTGAATACCTGGTGTGCACCTGTGAAGAACAGAAACGACAAAATTAATACAGAAAGTAAACGCCCTGAAACATTTTAGGTTTTCAAATACCTGAAAATCTGGTATAGAAATTTTTTTTTTTTTCAGGTTTGATGCAAATGACGCAATATTGCACTTTAAAAATGTGAATTTGTGTTCTGTGTGAATTATTATATGTTGAGCTTCTCACCTTCCTTTTTGTCCATGTTTTTAGAAGATGCAAACACACCCAGGAATCAAGAGAAGAGCCTGGAGACACATTAAACGAATTTAGAGAACAATGTTAGACAATTGGACTTAAAAATAAAAAGCTTGGTGTAGACATAGACCAGCAGGCAATGCACCACCTTAAGAATTCTATGTATACTCAGTGTTTGTGTATTTGGTTACATTCAAATTTCAGTATAAAATTCTGAACTGGTTAAAGCAATTGTAATTGTCACTTTAGAAAAAAAAAAGTTAAGTATGACTAAGGTGCATGTTTTAGGACATCTTCAAAATTAACCTTCAATGTTTTCTAATGTTTTCTAACTGGGTCAGTATTTAAGGCACTTACCGTTGTTCTGAAGAGATCTCATAAAACACAAGCACTCTTCTAAGCATCAGGATGAAAAAGAATTGTCCACTAAAAGATAAGAAAGTTTAAATTACTGCAGCTGTTTCCCTTTTTTTCAATAAATAAATAAAAGGTGGCATTCTCTTTGAGGACCACTCAGCTGGGACAGGTACAGTCAGCTGTTTTCCTATACAATACCTGTCCAAACCTGGCAACAGTTTAAGCACCGTTTAAGCAACCACTGGGTGTGTCTATAAGGAGTGGCAACCTCTTTCATAGCAATACACACACATTCATTGTGAACCAGGAAGAGGTTTATTAAACAAAGAACAAAATTCTTCCTCTCTGACTGTGGGTTGTAAATGAAGCTTCTCTTTCGCTTTATTTCTGTGCCTGTATTTTTTATGTATTTATTTATTGTCCATGGACCAGCAGATGGAGCAGAAGCGAGACGATCTGAGCAGGTACTAAAGGAAAAGGACTCAACGCTCTGTTTGTGATCTATTGTACTGCTATGTCAACACATTGTGGCTTTGTGTTTTGTATGTATGGCATATGTGACATTGAGACCAGGGTGTCACATTACCCTTTACATTACCTTTACATTACCTGTCACATTTTCAGTGTGGTTTCATAACATGTGTTTTAAAAACTGACTTATGATATGCTAATTATTTAAATATTTATATATTATTTAATTATTTCTTTCCACATTTATAAAACTAATAAAACTATCTTATTTCTTGGAAGTTGTGTTTATAATTTGCTCTCCTTCCACTAAATGGGAATGTAACATTTGCCTCTCAATAGTACTCCATAAAGCTCCGTAGCATTTTGTTGTTGTTGTTGTTGTTGTTTTTTAACTTCAAAATGTTTGGTTGTGAAATTTATCAAGCACCAAAACTACAACTTGTCAAAATGTCCTACAGTTCCTACCATTCTGTTCTCTGAAGTCGTAGTTTCTTAATATCACGGAGCAAGGTTAATTCTAAAATAGAGTGCCCCTGGGTGCTTACTTTTGCTAAAATTCCATGTTAGTGTTGGCATAAAAGAGCAGATATTTAAATAACAACTGTAATAATTGTTGGAATTCTGTTTGGTTTATTGATACATATTGTCACATCATCTACGAAACAAAACTGGAAAGACACTAAGACATTATTCCTGTCCATCTGAATTTAATATATCATTTAGTGTCATAGCTAGTGTTCTTCTTTTCATTCGTTTATTTACTTTCAGAATACTAAACATGAAAGATCAAAGGAATACGCTGTGAATAACTTACACTAAAACAAGGTGATGCGATATGTCTGTGAAGGTTCTCAGTCATGCAGGTCACGTAGTCTAAGAAGCTTGGGAAGAAAAGCGTCTGGACTTCTTTAAGTTGCTTGAAGATGTTTCGCCTCTCATCTGAGAAACTTCTTCAGTTCTAGGGTCAAATGGTGGAGAGTCCTAGATTAGTTTTGAGTTCCCTCCTCAGACGTCTCAACGCCCACTCACATCCTGGGCCATCTGACCTCAGGAAATAACATGATGGGGTGGGACTAGGTTTCACAATGAGCTCACCCAAAACCTTGGCTGATTGTGACCTACACCCGCTTTCACACCTTGGCTCATGTGATTAATTAGAGGATCATTTGGGGGATCATTGTCCCTCTTGGTGGGTTACTCCCACCCTTAAATCTGGGACTCTCCACCATTTGACCTTAGAAGTGAAGACGCTTCTCGGACGAGAGGTGAAACGTCTTCAAGCAACTTAAAGAAGTCCAGACGCTTTTCTTTCCAAGCTACTTGGACAAGGTGATGCGATCAATTCCCAAAGGTTATGGCATATGACACACAAGCGCTGATGCACACTGAGAAGCACCGAGAAATCTTTAGATTCATGCTGTGAACATGAACTCAAGACCCGTAGCTATGACTAGCTCTTATATATAGATATGTGATCAACCCACAGATTATCTAACCTTAAGTCTTGGTAATTGGTTTAAAACTGTTTAAAACTACAATCCCTGACCTCCGAATTGTCATTCATTGCCCTGACAACAACTAGACATAACACAGAAGAGGAAGCACTTTCTAGGCTCACTCGAAAGAGCACCATTAGCATCAGCAGCATTAGTTTGTTCTCTAACAACAAAATCTCAACTCAAGAGGAAAAACTTCAAGGCCAATGTCAAAACAAGGCTTACTTGTTTTGACATTGGCCTGGAAATTTGAAAGTAAATTTGTGTGTGTTAGAAGAAGCTTTGTTGGAATGTCTTTGATGTGTTGGTCACAATCCTAAATAACAGTGCTTTGATGTCACTTTTTTCAAGTATGTCTGCTTTACACTATAATTTACGCCAATAAACAGATGGTGGGGGGGCCTTCTGAATGTATGTCGGGAAACGGGGAGAATCCCAGAGATGGTGGAGTCTGTTGTTTGTCTTTGAAGATGGGGAAGAGGCAAAAGGCTTACTCCGCAATTAGAACAACACATTTATTTCTCCTATCAATTAGAGCAATGCCTTTATTTCTCTTATGTCATGCATGAAGAGAGACAGTGAAGGTGGCACTGAGAGCGGTCTGTGAAAATGAACAGTCCTGGTCCCATTTAAATACAGTCAACAGAATAAAAGGCTTCTGCACTTGCTGTTCACACCATTGATCTCCTCCACAGAAAGACTTCAAAATCCCTTATTACCTTTTTGCCTCTTCCCTCATCCTGATCGATAAACGGCATGTCAAGCATGAACGTGCATGTGTGGGTACACGTGTATGCACAAAAGGGTTCAGTAATATGCTACTGTGTGATTCTAAGAAGTCTGTGTATTATCAAAACATGGAGCTATTTAAACTCATGGTTTCTATTGAATTTGTTTGTACTGGCAACATTCCTGTGGGGTGGATGATCTCTGATTTTGATTTTACATTTAATGTTTAATAAACTTCTCAAAGTATGTTTTAAAACTGCAAAGAAAATTAAATGAACATATAAAAAGTAGAAAAATACCACCCTAAAATTAAACACTGCCCACAAAGAGAGCTGCCTTGACAGAAGTTTGTGCTCTTGGGGTGCTTCTTTCTTTTTTTATAACATTATTATCATTTTGACCAATAGATTGATCAGCTTATTGATTTTGAATGAGAGGTCAGAGGTCAAATGTGGCATGATATTTTATAATCTATATAATCTTTATAACATACTTTTTATATGTTGAGAATATGCATGACACTTTTGAGAATAATACTTTCCAAGCTATAATACGTTTCAACCAATTAAGTTGACCTTGAACACCTTTGGGGACGTAAGGCAGATTTTAATGAACTGCTAACACGACCCTGCTCTGAAACTCTACAGTTTTATCAGAATTCATTGAAAACCTTTGTAGCTATTGTATTTACACACAATGCAAACTCTATCAAAAACATAACCGTCTTGGTGAAGGTAATAAAGCTAAAAGCCACTGAGTGTGAGAACAGAGAGAAATAAAGCAGGTCTAAGTCACTTCTAAGGCTGTTTTGAACCACTTACTGTTGTTCTGAAGAGATCTCTTAAAATGTCCAAAACTCTTCAGAAAAAGAAATGTCCACTGAAAAGGTTTGAATCCATTCCTGGAGCTGTCATCCCTCTTTGCATTAAATATGCCAGTCTGTTTGGGGAGGACTCAGCAGGATGCCGGTATACTATCTGCTGTGCAGGTTCATTGAGTAGGTTTCACTTTAGTTCAAACCATTCTGATCAGACTTCGTAAATGACTGCTTCCTGAAATGTTGTGTATCCTTCTGATTGGGTGTGGAAAATATGAAAGCATCCCTACGATAGTGTCATACTCCCCATACCTGTCTACCACTAGGCATGTTTTTATCTTTATGTTTGTTGCTTTCATTTTGTCCATGTTAGATACTGTCAACCGTTCTGCACCATATCTCTGTTTTGTCTAACTGGTTGAGCCAGTTGATGCAGGTTTTATCCGAGCTGGAATCAGTCCAAACAAACAGCTGAACAGATATATGTGATTCTACTGGCACGCAGAACAAATCTAATCAGCTGAACATAACGAGAACGAAAACAATAAAACCTAAGTAATCAGCATTCTTGCCTTTCTCAAATTGTAACTTTCTAGCAAGAGACAAGAGATGATTTAATTATCATTATTTCAGAATAAGTATGATTTTTCAGCCTAAACATGTTTAAATTGTGACTCTAGAACCAATTGAGTGAACCAGGACGATGTTTTAACAAAGAACAGAGTTCAGAGTTCTTCCTCTTTAACTGAAGGATCAGATATATCACAGGTGGCTGCTTTTTGCTTTAACTGTGTTTTTCTTTTCTTTTATATATAAAACAACAAAACAAAAACATTTTAACTCAGTTTATTATGTTTATGTCTCCTAAATGTCCTTGTGGTTATGCCAGATAGGTGAGAATTCCAAGGAATTTGCTATATATATATATGTGCCCTTATCTTAAACAGGTCACTTGCAGCCCAGTGGATGTTAAAAACCCAAGTTCCTGATAGCCTCTGCTGTTGTTTTAAAAAGTGCTTAATAAAGGGCAAGGCATGGTATTCGATTCAAAATTCAAGAAGATAAAAAAGAACAAAAACATAGGATTCCTTATAAATAATCACCCAGTAGGAAAAAAATAAGTTAATTAGTAAAACAAAAATTAGCAATAGAGTATAACGTGTGATTGTAACAGTAGCAGAGTGCAAACAAAGCGTTGTAGTTTTAAGAGTCCACCATTTTGGCAGAGGCTGCTTTTTAGCTTTAATGGGTGTGTCAGTGGAAAGTCCTGAAACGCCTTTCTGAGGGGAGCAGGTATTATCAGTAATAATACCGGCGCTACCACCTAGACCACTGTTGTCTTCAACAGGAAGCTTTTATGGGTCAATGATGACTGTTTTCTGCAGTCCTTTCGACATCTGTTTGCCTTGTGTTGCTGTTTACTTCAGCTGTCATACCATACCAAAGCTGTGATGCAAGTGAGTACACGGTCTGCAGTATATCGGTAAAAGCTGAGGATCTGTTGTAACAGTCCGATTCTCCCCAGGGTAAATAAAAGTAGAGGTGTTGTGCTTTGCAGATGTCAGCAGAGGTGTGACTAGACCAGGGGAGGGCCTTTGTGATGTTGGAGCTCTCACCAGAGTTATGAAGCTGAGAGTTCCTTCCACAGTTTTGCTGTCCGTTCAGTGGACTCTTGGTCAGGAAGTTATGAATGGATGATGCTATATTATGTAAAAAATTCAGTGTTTGTTGTCCTTGAAGACTTCAGGTCACAGAGTGTTTGTCTCATTATAAAGACAAAGGCAAATGTATACATTTCTGTTCTTCTGTTAAAACATTGATAAAAAATGAAAATGTAACTTTAGGACAGTAAAATTAAAACAATGCGCAAACATAAAGTACTAAAGAAAGAAGTTTAAAGATCTTGTTTTTATGAATTACAAACAAGACAATGTTGAGCATCAGTTAAAATCTCTTTTCCTGTTTCATTCCTATCAAGAGTTCACAATTAACTGAAACTAGAGATACTTGTTTCTGACGTGTTGAAGTAAAATTGTAAAAACAACATGATGAATTGTATATTAGGTGTCTAATTAGTATTAGTATTTGGTGTGGCCACGTCTGCAGCCTGCCCCCTCCTTGGACACAAGCATTTCACTGTATGTTGTACTTTTATGACTGTGTATGTGACAAATAAAATTTGAACTTGAAAATTTGAACTTGAAGTAGACTGGATGAATGTTTACTGATGAGACAGGTAACAAAGGTCATAGGTGTGTACTTCTTCCCACTTCTTTTCAAAACTTAAACAAAAGCAATAGGTGGAGCGTTAATGGAGTGTCTTAAACACTGTTGTTCTGAAGAGATCTTGCAAAACTGGAACTGATTTTCCGAAGTTGCATTGCTGTTTTTCAGTTAAGCCTGTTTGAGCACCACTCAGCATCAGTTTGGTTTCTGGTCAGACAACTTAAGCAGTGACGGTTTATAGATGAATGTGCCTAATTTGTTAGTCAAACATCATTATGGTGCATATGTCATACTTCCTGGTCCTGTATCTCGGAGCCAGCTGGGATGTGACATAGATGTAAAGTGTTACCTAAGGCTTGCCCGGCTTAGTCGCCCTTATCGAATTCACAGTATGATCACTTTTGACCTACATACAAGAATTGCCTCCGAATTCATGCTATTTAACCTCCTAGGACTTGGCGTCCACATATGTGGACATGAAATTTTGGGTTATTTAGACCAAAATACTCAATTTTGCTCTTCAAAGGCCTGATATCCATTTACGAGGACATTATACTGCTACTGTTCTATCAAAATTTTAAACGAATATCTTCATATGCGGCTCTGATTTTTCATAAAAACAAAAATAAGGTAAAAAAAAAATCTGGTAATTCTTTGTTTTTACATTTATTGGGCCCCAATATGCCCAAATATCAAAGAGAAATTAAAAATGCATGCCGTGGAAGAGTTCGGGTCTTAGGAGGTTAAGATAAGATACGATAAGTCTTTCTTTATTGTCATTGCACAGTTATACATAGTACAATAGTACAATGAAATTGGAAAACTGTCCCACGTCGGCACTGTACAACACAACACAGTAACCTAATTTTGGTTATGAAAAGAAGAGGAAGCAGTCTCGATGTTATAATTTCCATTATAGCTTTAGGAAACAGACTGTTCTATTCTATTAAAGTGCAAGACTTCACAGCTTTAAATGTTCATTTGAGATATGACCAGTGTTGGGAAGGTTACTTTTAAAATGTATTCCATTACAGAATACAGAATACATGCCCCAAAATGTATTCTGTAACGTATTCCGTTACGTTACTCAATGAGGGTAACGTATTCTGAATACTTTGGATTACCGCCTCGGTGGTTTACGACGGTGGTTTAAACTGGATTATAGATGGCAGACAGTTGGTGTCGTAAACCACCGAGGCGGTGGTTTACGACACCAACTGTCTGCCATATATAATCCAGTTTTGAGTTCCCTCCCCAGACGCCTTAACGCCCACTCACATCCTGGGCCATCTGACCTCAGGAATTCACATGACAAGATGGGGCCAGGTTTCACAATGAGCTCACCCGAAACCCTGGCTGATTAGGTCCCACACCCGCTTTCACACCTTGGCGCATGTGATTAGAGGATCACCAGGGGGTCCTTTGTCCCTCCTTGGGGGGATACTCCCACTGGGTTTAAATCTGGGACTCTCGGCCATTTGACCTTAGAACTGAAGAAGCTTCTCGGATGAGAGGTGAAACGTCTTCAAGCAACTTAAAGAAGTCCAGACGCTTTTCTTTGCAAACTCCTTTGACTACGATGACCTGGATGACTGAGAACCTTCACAGACACTTCCTGTTTTATAGTTTAGTGAGATGCTCGCTTCTGCTCTGTCAGCATACCTCATACACCTGTTAAGTTCATGTTGTTTGGTGCAACTGGAAAGGTTGATAAGGAAGTATGTCTATGTATGGTATGGCTGAAAACACACACACATGCATCCACACACACACACTGAATACAGATAATGATGTTGCTCAGATATGCCTGCTTAAGACTGTCATGTGTATTTGTAATTGCATATTCAAGTATGACCGCTTGTTGACAATAACAGGGAGTCAGTCGAAGTTGGCTAAGGACAGGTGAAGGAAGGAAGGTGAACTTGGCCTTGACTGACTTCCCTCGTGGCCCACAAGACAAAGAGCTCTGACTTGTGTCTTGTTTTTGCCGTGCAGTTGGTGGTCTTGTGTTCCAGTGGGATTTTGTACTTTAATAAACCCAACAAGGTGATTTCCTGAGGTCAGATGGCCCAGGATGTGAGTGGGCATTAAGTGGGCGTCTGGGAAGGGATCTCAGAACTGGATTATAGATAGCAGAGAGTTGGTTCTGTCTCTTTGATATACTCTCCAATGGACCAAGGTGTAATGTCACATCATTTTAACAACTGTGGTCCGTGTGTTGGGACAAAACTTGGCCCGCAGATCTGTGTGTACACTGTCACAGACACTTTCTATGTTTTCTAATTCCTATGTACCTTGCACTGGCCTTCACACTTGCATCCTCTTACTGAGCCCTCTCGTGACAATTTTACATCTAATTTACATTCTAGTTTGCAAGTTTAAATCAAATCCTTCTTCCTGTAAATGCAACACAATTTTGCAGCCAATCAGGAAACAGTAACTTAGCTTGTAGCTAAAACAGGGAATACGAACTAAAAACAAAATTTACGAACCCTGACAGTTTCTGTTTATATGACCGTGACTGGCTCACTGATGGCTAATAATTTTATTTTTTTTTAATAAATTGCTGGTTGTTTTCCAGTGTGATGTTTTCCATATACATATATCTATTTTTAAGTGAACACAATATTTTAACATATAGATATTTAGAAGTAATCCTTGAAAGTTGCATGAAGTATTTTAACATGCTGCCAATAAAAGACTCAATGAAAAGCTGTCCCATCCAGGCAGTTTTAAACCAAAACTCTAGACCTGGTAAGGAACAAGTTATATTAAGTGTTTAGCGTAACTTACAATGATGATTTATCCAGGTAAACAGAGAGCCACGTTTCTACCTTGCTACGCCATTGATCCGAGTTCGTTGTACACCCCTCCGCTCTAATTACACTCCCTGCAATTAAAAAACGAAACACTCAAAATAACAAAAATTCTTCTTGATAGTTTGTGTTTTTATTTATTACATGTCAGCACGACTCCAGTCCAGCTCGAGCTTGTACTAACAGAATATACATAGTTAAGATCAATTAAAAGGTGACAAAGTGATGCTTAAAAATGCCATTATAAAAAGAACATTAAACATGACAAGTACACTCGAAACTTTACATGTTGCTGAAAAATAAAGTGATTACATATATACATATATATATATATTACACTGTGATTAATGATGCGTCTGTGCTAATTGATTTTGAATACATACAAAAATACAAAATATTTGTATAGAAAAATAACACAGATTAAGGCTTCACAGGTTTAAACATACAGCGCTGGTCCCTTTTACCCTTGATATCAGCAACATGTCCTCTGATAATGAACCTATGCTGACCTTTATTTCACTAAAATAAACTTATTTTTGGTAGTAATTGATTAAAAAAACTTTAGAAGAAGTAAACCACTGGCCCCTGCAGACTAGCTACAACAGTGACCTCAGTAATAAACTGACAGGTAGCAGCTTTGACAGCAGAATCTGAAGCTGAAGAACTGGACTGATGTCAGGGAAGGGGGCAGGCTGACTGGCTGTAGAGGTAATAAAAGTGAAGATCTTCAAATA
Source organism: Oreochromis niloticus (assembly GCF_001858045.2). Lineage (NCBI taxonomy): Eukaryota > Metazoa > Chordata > Actinopteri > Cichliformes > Cichlidae > Oreochromis > Oreochromis niloticus. The sequence continues at coordinate 55,032,089 of NC_031967.2, forward strand.
CTTAATAATGTGCGTAACGACCTGTATAATTTACAGGTCACGACCCATAACGACAGTTTGCCCACACTACTTCCTTTCCTAAACTGACAAGACAATCTGATTCCTGAGACTAACCTGAGCAGACATTTGTTGTTGTGGTTAAACAGAGCATTTTAAACCATCATAAATGGACAAAAACAAGATTAATGCAGCATGGATCTCTAGTAGAATCAGTTCTTACAAAGATGTTTTCATTTCTGTGGAACAGCAGGACCCACAGTCATTCAGGAGGAAAGAGGTAAGGATTCAGATCTGCTATTTAGTGCTTTTCAGGACTTTTCATACATTTTTTTAGTCTTTTGTAGATAATTACACTAGCAGGTATAGCAAAAATAAAAAAAATGATTGGCACACCAGTTATCACTGAAAGATACCCATTACTCTTTCCTCCATCCTTCTCTACTCTGACCTTCTCTTCTCGAACCTTTTCTCCTCCATTCTCAGTGTGTTCGTCCATGAAACCTGCAGAGCAGAAAGAGTGTACAGACAAAGTTAGCAGACACTCTAAAATATATCTTCAGGTCATTCAGAGGCTCTGGGCAGCACGTGGGTTAGCCTACCTTTATTCATAATAACTCTGAGTACAGCCAACCTCACTCCTACTGAAAAAACTATGATATATTTTGGCCATTGCTGGATAATGTGCTTTGGTAGTTTTGAAATAGTTTTTGAAACATCATGCTTTCATTAAAAGATCTTCTTCCAAAAAGCTTTCTTAGTCATCAAGCTGAAGTAAACCAGAACCATCCTAGAAGGAAAAGATTTTGGTAGATCCAAAATTAACTTGATCTTTTAATTTGTTTTCATTTTTGTTGGAAGCCTAACACGTAGGATAATCTGAAAAATCGGATTATTCTGATAAGAAATAAATGAATGTGCAGCTGCACCAGTAATAACTGCTGAACAACACAGGAGCGTGATCACAACGTCTTTTAGAATGAGAGCGACACAAAAACATAAATTATACAAACTCACAGTTAATTAAGCTGTGTTAAAAATAAGTGACCACAGAGAGGAAGACCAGGGCTTAATCGTCAAATACTGAATTTTGGGAATGTGTGGGTTAGAAAAAAAAGAAAAACATGATACCAGAAACTGCCAAGGACATCATTTTGCCTCTACAGATGTGAATGTAAAACCACTAACGCTGCACACCAAGTTGCCTAGCAGCACAACTGTTTGCACACATGTTAAAGTGAAGGCTGCTGTAACCAGAGCTAGCTAGATGTGGTTGACAAATAAATATATAGAGTACTGTATTTAGATAACAGCTGAATAATTACTGCCGGGCTGACTATGGGATGTTGAGCCAGGGGAGAGTGTGAGAAATGTGTGAGAACCGAACAGGTTGCTGGCTGTCCTGCACAGCAGGGGAACAGACAGACCAGCATGTGGAGAACTAATCTGAGCAAATACAGAATGAAATCCAGAGCAGATCGAAACAGCTTTCAGACCTGAGCAGGAGACCAGAGGAGGTGAAGGTGCAGACCTAGGCAGAACAGTGTGGACTGTTCTACTTTACTATTATCACTTAGAATGTGTTTCTAATGTTTTTTAGCCACCTGTGACATCACAGCCCCTAAAACAAACCTTAAATACTCATTTGTCCAATCTTACTTAAAATTGGATAGAAATTACCAATTGACCTTATTTAAGAAATAACATCTGTTACTGCTGTACTGCTTTCATTTGCCACAATGGGTCATGTTATTATCTGCCCTCTCTTGTAGACGGTCTGATCTCACCACAGCATCAATTATGGGATGTGCACGGGAACTGTAAAGGCTCTTTTAAAATGTATTGTGCTAATGTCCAATCTGGCCTTGCTGGTCTTGAGTGTAATCATCATTTGCACCTTGTCGTAAACACTTCTATTTCCAACCATAAAGGCTTGCCTTCATTGCAGAACTTGACGATGAGATTGCTGTCTCTCGTTGAGAGACGTGCCAAGGCTTCTTTTTTTTCTTTTTTAAAAACAATTGAAATAATTCTGTCATCATCTACTTTAGTCGTGGCTCAAGACACTTCACTCGTTGCCTACAGGTGTTGGTCAGAGGGCCCGGTGGCACCAGTGTCCGGCAGCCTCGCCTCTGTCAGTGCGCCCCAGGGTGGCTGTGGCTACAATGTAGCTTGCCATCACCTGTGTGTGAATGGGTGGATGACTGGATGTGTAAAGCGCTTTGGGGTCCTTAGGGACTAGTAAAGCGCTATACAAATACAGACCATTTGCCATAGTTGTTTTCTGTGGTCTTTCAGGCCTTTTGGTGTTGCTGAACTGGTCAGTATAGGGCTGCGCGATATGACAATATAAATCGGATGTCTATCGCCTTGTATCATAAGCTATCGCTTGTTTCGTGGTGTCACATAATATTGTTTATGGCAATATTTTTTCATTGTTTCGATGGTCACCTTGTGGATGCAGGCACAGAGAATACCAGCATGACCAGTTAAGATGAGGCAGAACCAGGTAGCTGCAAACAGAAGGACCAGTCAAAACAAATGGAGGACCTTATTCCTAAAGGCAAGAGGCTACATTTGTAGCATGGACATGGTTTGGTTATGCAACATCTGACAGAAAACTGTACTATGTACTATGAAATCTGTACTAAATTTTACCGCAAAACGGTCCCCACCACAGACTCAAAGACAACAAACCTCTTCTATCACCAGAATCACGTGAAAGAGTATGGAGAGAGTTTACGGATGAGAAGCAAAAAAGAGCCGTCAGGTGCTCAAAATAAACCTTAGACTAAAACGTTAGAACAGGCTTTTCCCCGCAGCACGCCGTGTAATAAATACAAAGAAAACGGCGGCTGTTACAACTTATGTCTAAAAATGTATAGTTTCATGCATCGGTCAAAACACTCGACTCCAGGTAAAGGACGCCCAACTAAAAATACTTCACACAAGTCGAGTTGGCCGAGATTCAAAGAATTTACAGAAAAAGCACTATTTTGTGATATATATCGTTATTGGGATGAGAATTGTTTGTATTGAGATGAGATTTTGGTCATATCTCACAGCCCTAGGTCAGTACATTCATTCTTTGTAACAATGCACCAGATTTTCATCTATGTCACTCCTAAAGTTTATGCTCTCTCTCCGATTGGTTTATGTGAACTTTTAAGCCCAGTTATTGGCTCCCTCACATCTTTGTAGCATCTTTCGGACCTCCTATTTAAGGTCAAAGTGAAAAACTATAAAATACACATCGTACACTTTGAATCAAGTTTAGGAATCATGTATGAACAGCAGCACTTTCTGAACATTTAAAGTTGAAGTTAAATGCAATGTGTTGGTGTACAGATAAAAAAACAGAAAAAACAAATCTGATGAAACTTTAGATCCCCATCATGCAAAAACAAACAATGGAAGTGGGAAATAACTTAATAGCACCAACCACAACAATAACATCACATCTGCAAAATGTAAAACTTCCTATGGAAGAAACTGTAACACTTCCACAAACTCACCTGAGGCTCTGACTGTGAGGTTGATGGAGTGCTTGAACTCACTTTGGATGCCCTTAATTTTTCTGGTGTTCCTGGTTGTAATGCGACACCTATATGTTCCTGTATCCCTGATGCTGACATTCCTTAGGATCACTGAACAGTCTCCATCTTTCATTGATGGATCTCTCAGCTCCACTCGGCCTTTAAAGAAGACATGCTGGTAGTTTTCATATAGGCGCTGGTTTCTGTAGAAGAATACATAGACATCGGACAGCTCAGGTTTGCTCCACTCCAACAGGGTGATCTCCACATCTCTGGGACCCTGACACTGAAGAATGGCATCTTCTCCAGGACTCGCAGTTACCTCTGAGTGAGAATACAGATGAAAAAAAATAACCATACAAGTAAAATTAGTATTGTAATTATTATTATTTATTTTCCAGCTCCTTCTTTTCAAAATAACCTTCAAGGCACTTTTGTGTATCCTTTATTTATCCATCCAGGTAAAAAGTCTCCCTGCGATTACATATCCATTTCAAGAGAGATGTGTTTGAGAGGGCAGCAGAAACTGCAAAGGGCACATTTCTATCAAGATATTTGAAGTGTCAAATAAGACTGTATATACTCTCTGAGTCATAAAGGCTCTTGCAAAACAGGTCATTTCTTGCTACGCCATTGCTATATAACAAGACTGCTGGCTGTTCTGAGCAGCAGGAGCTGTAGCTAAACTGAACTGAACTGAGTCCAGAGTGAAATCTGACAGTCTTCAGGCCTGAGGAGCGGAGCTGAGCAGTGCGGACACTGGATGAGAGGCTGCGGGCTTGGTGATCAGAAGCAGAAGTGGACGTGATGATAAACTTTGATTACTCTGATTTTTACAGTAAACAATGTATTTATAATGTGTTTCTTATATTTTTGTAGTCAGTGTAACAGGGTCATAAATCACATATTGTTATTACACAAAATGTATTGTAACCCCCTAACTGTTGCTGGTATAGCTGACTTTTAGGACCTGCAAGCCTGTAGTTATCTTCGTTATTAGTTAGAGCCCCTCTTCATCCTTTTTTTCTTCTTTGGTGCAACTCTATAAATGTGGGGTGCCCCTATGGCCTTTCCCCTTTTCTATAATTCCCCTGTAGGAGAGGTCTGTGTCCTTTCTTTTCCGAGATTAATTATTCTTTATCCACTCTGATGTTTCTGATTGTGTGTTTTTAATTATTGTAGTAATCGTGTGTGTGTGTTAATGCTAGCATTAGCAGATAAATCCCGGTAGCTTTGAAGGTGTAGTGGGTTGAGCTAACTCTCATCCCAAGTGTTTGTACTGGGTATAGGAGCTGGAGCGGGCAAGTTGTTTACTTGGAAGTCTGTCTTTTTACCTTTCATTTTCAGGCACAATGCAGGAACACAGGGTTACATCATCTGAGCAGTCTGTTTTAAAATGTAAGCAATGAGCTGTTTAATCTGTGAAAATTAAACAGCTATTTCACAGTAAGCCGTATTAACGAGTCTTAAACACATAAATGAAATAGTGGCAGCGCACGTTAAAAGTTTAACGGTGTTAATAACGTCTTCGCTCGCTGCCTCCGTCTTGGACAGCTAACGCGGGCTTGGTGGGGCTTCTTCGACTTTCCAAGTTTGAGAGTTCATTAAAGATGATAAATCCGACTTATGATTTTATCTGGAGTTTGCCCAACACAGTCGGAGAAACCCCGCAGTCATATATGTTAAATGTCGACTGGGCTGAGATATCGGCTGGGTTTAAAGGCACCGTTATGGCGTAGAGAGAAAGTTAGATACGTGAAATATGAGACCTGTGAGGATCCTTTAAAACAACTCATCCCCTGCTGTAACTCACCTTGATCCAAAGAAGCCGCAAAGGGCACAAAATGTAAGATAAAAATTGCAATGTTAGCAACAACAACCCTCATAGCAAAGAGGCGGAAGCGGAGCTCAATGACGGCGACGACGTAGGCGTGGCTGTGAGGTTGGAAGGACCCCAAAAAGACTCATGAGAAAATAAACTACAGTCCACATTTAAAACGGCATTTATCTATTTACAAAACTAAATCAAATGAAAAACTTAAGAAAAAAATGGCACCACTTTAGCGGGAGGCAATTCACACTGCATACGACCGATCCCACGCAAAAAAGTTGATAAATTGTTCGGAAAATCACACACACCTTAACAGGCGGTCCGAACCTAGACCCGGAAGCTGTCCCACAAGGACCGAGCTACAAAAACAAACAAACAAACAAAACAAAAACAGAAGTATGATTTAAACATCCATATTAAACAAGCTATCTTCTTTACGGTAATTGTTTAATTGCAGATGCCAACTGGATGTGAGTTCAGGAGTTAAGCTATCCCACGTGATACCTAGTGCCACTGTCATTTTTGACCCAGCACTGATCCAATACTAAATAAATACAGGGCCATTATTTCCAGTAACAATAGTGACACATACAGTTTGAACCTTTACATGCAGCTTATGTAGGGGTCAACAAAGCATTAACTAATGTTATTAAATAAAATAGACTGGGCAGTGAACGTCTGACGTTTTTGTTGTTGTTGTTGTTGATTTTCAAATAAAATAATTAAACATGTTTCAGTGGGTTGAATAAATTATTTGAATGTCTAAACTGATGGTAGTCATATCAGTAATATATTAACATGATGCTGAAAATCCAACATGACTGAAACATTACTTTTACCACCACATGCACTACCTGATTATTCTTTCCTTCTCTGAAAAGGATTGTGACAGTGACCTCTGTGCTCAGGATCTGGGTTTGTCTCAGGGATTTCTTTCCTCCTCTCTTTGTTTCTTTTGCTGCTTGTTTTGGGACAACAGTTTTTTTTTTCATCGACTTTTATGTCTTCAAATAAGCTAGTATCTGAATTACAGGGGCAGCATTCATACCAGCATGATATCAATATTTGGATTGGTCAGAGGATCCCTAAACACTGCAACTCCAGAGTGCAGACAGATGAGAGTTAGAGGCAAGTTGCAGTACACATGCAAAGATACAAACAACTGCATCAGAGAAAGCTGAGAAAAGACAGAGGTGAAAAATAATGAAGAAAGAGTGTTCTGCAAAAAGGAACGTGAAAAGCAAAAATAGAGGATTTTATGGGTAAATGATGGGACACCACAGATGTAACTGGTTGGTGTCCAAGCAGATACAACTATTTCAAAGCAGTTTTTAATACCTGACACGGTTTTCCCAGGTCTGACTCTGACCTCCACACGCAACAGTGAAACAGCTTTCTCCATAATGGAAATACTAAAGATTAAATATTGTTTCAAGCTCAACAGTAACCACCTTCACATGTGTATGAGAATGGTCATGACTCCATGCAAGCACAGGTTTAAAATGCTGGCAGAACAAGCTGGTGTTCAATTCTGTGTCCGAGGGGAAAAAAAAATAGGGGGAGTTGAATAAAAGAGGGGAAGAAAGTGAGCCTGTAAAACTCTAAAACAAATTGTCAAGATGTGTTGAGATGTATTATCTGTAAAATTGTTCAGTCAAGATGTGAAACAGAAAAGGGAGAAATGGGAGCTTCTCCTCATTTTATTTTTTTCTTGACTTCAAGAAATTTCCTCTAAGTGGACCTGTTTAAATTTTTACGCTTGATGTATTTTGGCTATTGCCTTTACGTATAAACCAAAAGGCAACTTTAACAAATCTTATTAAAATATTGTAATAAGTTTTGAGAATAAGGACATGGACCCATGTGGAAAAATATCACATTTATTAAACAAGATTTATAAGGTCCTTAATGTTGAACATTTTTTGTAAGGAGAATTTGTACGGTAAAGCAACCACAATTAGAAATAAAAAAAGCAGTTAGAATGATTGTTGATTGATATCATGTGTACAAACAACCCTGTACATGATTGTCTTTTCTCAGTTAGTTTGTATATTGTGTTTTGTATATCAGTCTTAGGTAAATGTGGGAGAGGAGGGTCTAGTCTGGGACTCTTACTGGACGCGTTGATGAGGATTCCGACCCTGACCATAATCTCCTCACATAGTCCAACACCTCTATGATCAAGAGGGAGGGTGAGCATTAGTAAGTGTCAGGGGCGTGGGTGGGTGGGGGGGTTCTGTGAAGGTTCTCAGTCATCCAGGTCATCGTAGAAGAAGTCCAGATGTTTTTCTTTCCAAGCTCCTTAGACAATTGGCCCATAATTCTGCAGTGGAAGAAAAAATAGTACATGGAGTTCAGTTGTTGTTTTTTTTACATATAAGAATCTGAAAAGTGTTTCTGCATTTGTATTCAGACCACCTGAGTCAATAATTTGTAGGCAGCATTTTGCAAGGTCAAGACGTTAAATCTGACCAAAGAACCTTCTTTGACATGTTTGCTGTCCACACTATGTGGCTTGTCAAAAACTGCAATTAGGAAATATGGATTTTATATTACATTTTGATTTGTGTGTTCAGAGTTTGTAGAATATTCAAATGTGCACTCATATAAAAAACGTGTGTGGTGTGCGCACTTGTGTGCATGCATGTGCGTCTTAAATGTCCTGCAGTGAGACATCAGCCGTGTTGGTTGAAGCCTTTTTACCAGAAAACAGGAAACTGGGCTACAGACCTGTTAGTTTCTTTCATTGTCAGGCTGGAAAAAAAACAATACAGCAAAAAAGAACAGCCACTGCTAACTGTCATTTTTAAAAAAAAAGCCAAATACAGGCACAAATGTGTATAGATTTCTAACAAAATGAATTAAGTTTGATAATACTTTTTTTTTTTTTAATGCATATTAAGCTATAGAATAGCATACTAACCACTTTTCACTATATATGTCCTTTTCTCAAATAAAGTGTATCTTCTCAAATAATAATTGCAAATAATTTGCATTAGTAAACAGTGTATTGCAGATTTCTTTCATTGTTTAATCATGGTGATTCAAGATCCACCTTCTGAATGAATGAACAGGAACTCTTACTGTGCAACTCAGAAGTGATGCTCAGTGGTCACCTCCACAATGTTATGAAAGTCCTCAGTCTGTCTCTGCTCAGCTTGGGTCGGCAGGGATGCTACCATAGAGAGGAGGTAAGATGAGATAATCAGATATTTCTAATAGAAATAAAAGAAATTGATAAAAAAAAAAAAATCATAGAGGAGACTCGGAGTGTTACCTTTGGCTCTGCGTCGATATAAAGACACCATGAGGAGAGTGGAGATGAAGTATGGACAGAACACCAGCAGGTGACAGACAACTCTGAACACAAGGTTGAGGGAGGTGGGGTCAGGAGGCGGTGCTGAGGATGGGTGTAGGATTGTGTTTGCAGGCCTACCTGCAGAGAGAATCTCACGTGTTCAGGTGAATTTGTAGGTGAAATGGTAAAATGTGAGTGAAGCTCCTCACCTGTGACAGTGATCCAGCTGGATGGAGACTCTCCATGACCGCTGATGTCACACTTGTAGAGGCCTTCATCAGACCTGGAAACATGCTGGATGGTCATGTGACCTGTAGGCTGCTTCCTGATGAGGGAGCCATCTTTATAGAAAGCAGCTGTGAGGTTGGAGGAATTCTTTTCTTCGCAGAGCAGAGTGACGTCATCTCCCTCCATCACAGGGAGGACAGGACTCTGCAGGATCACTGATCCACCTCAACACAGAGACAAACTACAGCATTTCATCCATTTACACACAGCTTCATCAACACTAACTCCACACACTCAGCTTACCAGTGACTGTCAGGTTAACCATGTTACTGATGGGACCCTCTCTGGACTCACACCAGTAAACTCCACTGTCCCACGTGAGGACACTGCTAATGTTACAGGAAGAATCAGCTGCTGCTCCCCACTCCTCACACTCAGCTCTGATTTCTCTGCTTGTGTTTCTCCTCAGAGTCCATCCAGCAGAGCTGTCGTCCTCCTCACAGCTCAGAGAAACAAACTCTCCCCTAAACATCTGAGAGCTGCTGGGACTCACAGTCAGAAGAGCTGTGACGAAAATGTATATTAGTATATTTATATTATATTTTTCATAAACACTTAGGGCTGAAATAACATCCCTGGTGATCATTATTAACTCTGTCAAACAACAGCACCTTCATCGTGATCAAACTTTAACAGGCCTTTTGGGATGAAATTACTCATTCATATTCAAGGGGGTCGGTAAATCTTAATCTTTAAAATGTGTCGTTTATTTCAGGTTTAAAACAGGACAGAAGAAGGTTACTGACCTTGGTTTGTGGTGTAGCTCAGCAGTGAGATCAGAACTAAAGAGAAATGAAACACAGGTTGGTTTAGAGGTTTTACACAGTTTGTTAGAGCTACAGACTCATGCAGAATAAGCAGAATGAGCAGGAAGTGGTTCTCTCTGTGTTGTCTTCTACACAAACTCGATGTTTGTGATGGAGAAACAAAAGAAGTGGCATCTTTAGGCCTTTTCAAAGATGAAACATTACAGTGTACTTACAAAGCAGAAGAAATGATTTCTCCATTCTGTCTTTTGTTGATACTGACTTAACTCTTCTTTTACCAGTTCACTCACATAAACCTAGAACCTCCTCCTCCTTCCTCTGTTACAGGGTGTTAGTTTATGTGGTTTCCCCCCTCATCATTATTATGAGAAAAGATTCTTTGGTTGCAGTACATTAGGAAATACACTTTTAATATGAGGCAGTGATCAAAAAGATGAAAAAAGGAGAGAAAAATACACAGAAATGTACAAAAAAGCAACCCTTTGTGGAGAGAAAGACCTCTGCTCCAAATTTTACAACCAATGACACTTTAGAAAGCACTGCAGCACTCAAGATGCAGGCTTGTGGGTGACAGAAACAAGGAATGAACAGGCAGCAGAAGCAGATTTAAGATGAAAAATGAATTTAGTGCTGACATTCGAGGAGCTGCATTTGCCATCGTCAGTTAATATTACGTATTTAAATAAATCATATAAAAACTATAGCAGTAATAATAGTTTGGAATTCTTCAGCCATGGACGAGTGCAGAAAGGTGAAAGTCCAGAATGCACCAATATGAAAGAAGCTGCCAGCATGCCCAAAATAACAAAGCACAAAGTGTTGCTCTGTGTTTTCTGTTGTGGTTCGTTGTCATGTTGTAACCGGTTGTGGAGGTATTTTACAGCTCTAAATGAAAAAAACTGCAAATAGTGATGTGCGTCATTGGATCCTCCAAGTAAAACCTGAATGCAAGATTGCAAGCAGGTTAATATTTTTCACCCTGTCACAGTCCAGGTGAACTGCTGGAAAAGTCCACTGGAAAAGTTCTCCTCTGCCTGCCCCAGGGCGGAGCTGTCTTCACCTTACCTGGAGCTAATCTGGAGCAATTTGCTACAGATATTTAAAACCAGTGTTGCCGTCTCGTCACTGCCAGTTCATCAACTAACCCACTAACCCTCAGTCTCAAATCTATCTATCTACCTTGTTCTCTTGTGCTTCAATTCTCTTGTCACGGCTCCACTCTTTGGCTCTGCTTGCTACTCCGACACCTTCTCTCCTCAAATCACCACTGAGTCCATCTGCAACGTAGGCCTTACCCCTCAGTTAAATCCATGTACACCTGGAGGAGTTCTGTAATACACAAACTCCCTTTGTTCTTTCTCCTCAGTGCAACCACTCTCGTTGCCTAAGACGCCCTGTCCCTGCCTTAGACCTCCACACTAGTTTTCCTAGACACGAACCTCATGCCAAGCATGATTTTATTCTGTGTTCATTCTAAACATTTGCCACACTCCCCAAAAAAAGGATTGTGTAAATCTAACTCAACCATCTCTTCACTTGGTCCAGCACTTGAGCCCAGTTTTAGTACAGGCCTCTGGTCCTTTGTGACACTCACAGGCTAAGGACTAGGAAGCACTGACTGAAAGGATAAAACAATCTGGCAAAGACTGAACCGCAACCTTTTCCTTATGAAGTGGTCCCATCAAACACAGAAGGAGCGATAGAAGCCTTAAGCTAGAAAAATGGCAGGTCGACACAATGGGGGACCATGACAATTTCATTTGATATTCATATACATCTCCATTTGTCACATGGACATATTTAATTCAATTCTATTTTATTTATACAGCACTAAATCACAAAAACAGTCACCTCAAGGCGCTTTATATTTTAAGGTAGACCCTACAATAATACATACAGAGAAAAACCCAACAATCATATGACCCCCTATGAGCAAGCACTTTGGCGACAGTGGGAAGGAAAAACTCCCTTTTAACAGGAAGAAACCTCCAGCAGAACCAGGCTCAGGGAGGGGCGGGGCCATCTGCTGTGATTGGTTGGAGTGAGAGAAGGAAAACAGGATAAAGACATGCTGTGGAAGAGAGACAGAGATTAATATGCACCCATGCATGTGTACACACACACACACACACACACAGTCACCTTGGGTTCCCTGGCAACTGTTACGGGAACTTAAGAACTTAACCCCACCTGAGAATCAAGTTAGGCTTTCAGCTGAAAATGTCATCCTGGATGACCACGGGATCTTCAAAATGTGCTGCATCCTGGATTGATGACATCAAATCCTACTTTCAACAATTCTTGAGTCCATCAAAATCAAAGTGTTAAACTTGACCAATTTCGAGGGGACACAGACTAACAAAGATGATTGGAAAGAGGTAACCCAGAAAAGACACCAAAGCATACATGAGTCTTTGGAGGTTGAGTGCTGAGTACACATCCAGAAATGAATTTAAGAGCAGTTTATGGGATGCAGATTTTTTGAACCATGATACAAGACCAGTCTGCTGTCAACAAGACAAGTGTGTGGAGTGCCAGCAACTCATCTACATCCTCCAAACGTCACCGTAGATGAGCATCTGGTGGCTTTTAGAGGAGACTGCCCTTTCAAACAGTATATAACAAGCAAGCAATCTAAATATGACATAAAGATATGGGCAGCATGTGATGCCATCACAAGACAAGCTTGGAAAATACATATTTATACCTGCAGACAGAGTTCCTGAAAATAACCAAGTGATGTTTGTGGTTCTGGAGATGATTGCAGACGTCAGGGGACATGAGATAATAATTTCTTCATCTCCTCAGGTTAGGAGCTGTGTCAAAACTAGAAGTCTTAATGTTCACAAAATTGTTTAACACAAAATGAACACAACATGGGGATTAATAACATTCAAAGGCAGCAAAATGGAAAAAATGTAGAAGGCACAACATCATGATCCAACATCTTTCAAACCAAATGGAAGAAACAGAATAAGCTTAAATTTAAAAAAAATTTTTATTTAAACATCAAGTGAAAAACCACCCAATAAGTGTCATGTAGCTCAGTTTCAAACGACACTGCAGTTTTCATGCTTCATGGTTCTTTAAATATCAGATAAAACAAACAACAAGTACACAAAAAACTGAGACTTGCTCCCAGGCCAGTGTTTCCTCTACTGACTGGATCCTCCTTCCCTCCATCCTCCTTCCCTCCATCCTCCTTCCCTCCATCCTCTGTGTCTCCTCCTGGTGGACCTGCAGGTGAGAAACAGGTGTGAGGTGTCAGCTGTCAGGTAGGTGATGAGTGAAGAACATTTCCTCTTCAAACTGCTGTCAGACACTGCTGTCAGACACTTGCTATGTCCCAATTCAGAGGCTGCATTTGAAGGCCGATTACATCACAGCCAGGCGACGAAGGCTGTCCCAATTCAAAGACTCCTCCAAATGCGTCCTTCATTTCCGTGGATTTGAAGGATGGGTCAGGTGTGTCCTTTGTGGCCCAGTTTCCAACAATGGTGGCAGCTACTTAGTTGTAATATTACTCTTTTCAATACTTTATTAGTTGAATTATTATTTATAATATTTTATAATAATATAAAAATACTTTTCAATTGTGGCAATGGGGGGGGTGTGGGCTGGCGAGTTTGAAATATTACTCTTTCTGGGTCACAAAATAAACTTTTAGCATATTTTCAGGTGAGAATGTAGCTGTGTAAACTTCAAATATCTGTTCGGTTTATCAAGACAGCCGGCGAGAACAGCGAGTTCCCGGCACATCGTATTCAAACCCCCCCACGGTCTTTCGAAAACCCAGGTTAAACATGACACATAAGTCACTTAGATAACTTGAAAAATGTTATTGTTTGGCTTTTTCTGTGTTTTATTTGTTCCTGACTAAATCGGTTTGACTGAGATTAAAGTTATAGTTTTCACACAGTTGATTAAAACGAAGTGTGAGATGGCTGAGAATTTACTCCAGTGTCCTGTTATATTTTAGATGGCAAGGAGCAGACGGCTGAGTTTATTAAAGTCCAACAAGACAGCGGTGACACAAATGTTAAGTCTTGACCGTCCAGCCTTCTCGTTCTTCGGAGGACCCGGCACACGTATACCGCGTCCTCTGAAGGACGCGCCCCTGAATTGAGACACAGACAGTCTCTATGTCCCAAAACATCGGCTGCATCCTCCGGAGGCCGCATTTGAAGGCCGATTACGTTACAGCCCGGCGACGAAGGCTGTCCCAATTCGTCGACTCCTTCAAATGCAGCCGACAAATGCGTCCTTCATTTCCCCGAATTTGAAGGATGGGTTGGGTGTGTCCTTCGTGGCCCACCATATCCCAGAATTCATAGCACGGTCCAGCCAAATTTCAGCTGCCAACAATGGCGGCCGCTACTAAATTTTAAAATTAGTCTTATTAATCTTTCTGGGTCACAAAATAAACTTTTAACATATTTTCAGGCGAGAAAGTGGCGGTGTAAATTTCAAATATCTGCTTGGTTTATCAAGACATTGCATATTTGCAAAAGTGCGCCGACGTTTTCGGAGACGTCTGTTACCCACCCGCTCGATAGCAAACCGGGGGATTCAATGGTCACTCGAGCCGGCGAGAGCAGCGGACTCCCGGCGTCATCGTTTTCAGACCCCCGCTCTTTCGCTACTCGGGTTAAACATGATATATAAGTCACTCGGATAACTTAAAAATGTAATTGTTTGCCTTATTTTGGTGTTTTATTTGTTCCGGAGTAAATCGGTTTGGCTGAGATCAAAGTTATTAGATTATTAGATTAAATAAAACTTTATTAATCCATCGGGTGGGTTCCTCCGGGATTTTCACACAGCTGAATAAACGTCAAAAAGAAAACTGATTAAACAGAAGTGTGAGACGGTAGAATTTACGCCAGTGTCCTGTTATATTTTAGATAGCAAGGAGCAGACGACCGAGTTTATTAAACTCCACCGACACAGCGGTGACGCAAATCTGAAGGCTAGACCGTCCCATTTCACAGCCTCGCACTTCCGGCCTTCTCGGTCTTCGAAGGACCCGGCCCACGTAGACCGCAAAGGCCGGGTCCTCCGAAGGATGCAGCCGACGTTTTGGGACTGCACTCTGATCACATCACTCAGACCAGCTGCTTTCTACAAAGTCTCATCAACAACATCTTTAGAAACAAACATCAACAACCAGGAAGCAGCTTCACCTCTGATCACACACACTCAACTCTACTCACTCACCTGGAGGAGCAACAACACTCAGGTAGATGATGCTGAGCTCCCACGAGTGTATTTCTCCCATTAAGACTCGACACTCATATGTTCCATTATCAGCAGTCGTCACATTCTTCAGAATCAGAGACACGTCTCCATCCTTCATCTGTCTGTCCTGCAGATCCACCCGGTTCTTAAAAGATTGATGCTGGTTGTCTGGAGCAAACTGCCCATCCCGGTACACAACAACATGCTGTGTCCCCAGATCAGCTCTGCTCCACTCAAGAATTATGATGTTGTTGTTTGAAGCTCGACAGGGCAGAGTGACGTTCTGTCCAGACTCGGCTGTGATGATGTTTGGGTCTGAAAGAGAAACCAAGAGAGCAGCGAGGTTAAAGGAATCAAAGTGCACAATGCAGCTTTGGATTAGTATGGTGTAACCTAATAATAGCAGCCTATGCTGTTTTCTTTCTGCTAACTATTATTCTTGCTTATAATGGTGAAGAATTCAACAGTTAAAACTGTCCTTCTGTCTGGACGTTTCTTTCCTGTCCTGTTTGTTTTCTACACGTGTTGCTGGTAAATATAATTCTATTTACCAAAAAGGACAAGTAGCATGGACGGAGAAATGTTTTAAAAATAGTAAAGGCACAGTGGTGGTTTTATCATTGTGAAGAAGAGTCTATAACAGATGAACTGAATGAAATCATGGCAGGTAATATAGCAAAGACGAGCCATGTGACCCTGTCTGATCATTTTTTTCCTGTCTTCAGAACAGAAATACACTTCAGTCTACAAGTGGGGCAGAGCTAGCTCAGCAGGTGGAGTGTTCCCCCATGATCACAAGGTTGGGGGTTCAAATCCACCAAACAGCTACCCTGAGGTATCCCTGAGAAAGGTACCGCCTCTACACACTGCTCCCCAGCGGACTAATTTCCTACGGGATTAATAAAGTATGCATAATTATGCAAGTGGTGGAACCGAGTTACATAAATACTCTTCCTCTCTTGAGGAAGCGTATCAGAGGGAAACAGTTTAGTTTCTAATAGCTAAATCTCACCTCCAGAGACAAACACGACGAGGCCGACAAACAGCAAAGCCGAGCAGAGCAATGACATTTCCATGTTATCAACTCCTGCTTATCTTTTGGATGTTATTTTTCATAAATAACAGAGCCTGAGTTCAAAAAAGTGTACATTATTTTATTTAAACTTTTATTTAAAGTTTAAATGAACCCATCAGGTCATCAACAATTACAAAGACGTGGAGAGCCGGTGTCGCGTTAGAGTGACGTTTGGTGGGATGGGTTATGCATGCAAAATAAATGAAGCGTCATCGAAAGCAGGTCTGAAAGCTTAGCAGGTTCTACTCTTAAAAGATCTCCAGAGAAAAACACAACATAATCTCACCTATCGACAATCAGCCACAAACTAAAGACCGCCAAAGTACTTCAAAATTATGTCACTATATAAAAATGTATATTCCACTATGGAGGAGACAGCATTTAGCTCTAGCCTCCAGAAAACCTCAGCTATTCTGGAGAACTTTGTAAACCTTTGCTTTATAGAGAGAGACAAAGAAGAAGGAGAAACAACTACTCAACATGTTAAAGATTAGCAACCACAAATGGTTTGCAGGGGAGAGAACACGTGTCTCCTGATGCAGCTACATCAGCCATTTCCGTGTTTCTGTCTGCTAATGTGACACTCAGATTGTTCTAAATGTCTGAGGATATTTGGTATTTTAAGTGAACAACAGAACCCAAATTTAAACCTGTATACATGAGATTAAATTTAATGTTTAATAAAGCTGAAAGTCACTGAGAGAACAGATCTCGGCCTTCAGCATTTTGCTGTAAAGCAACCCTTTAGTCTCAAGGGGAAGTACCTCAGACTGATCAAAAGTAAGGGCACAAGACGAAAAGATGTGATATATAAAGCAGGCCAAAGTTTTTAACAGGCTATTTTCTTAAATAATCAAAAAGAAAATATTTAAAGTAACTTAAATCAATTTCTGTCATCCTGTATGGACTTTTAAAATTTATTTTATTTTTTTATTTAAAAAAAGACTATTAAAATGGGGCTGCCATGAGTCCTATGAAGATTAATTTTGCGGGACTTACGGGCCAAGTTTACTCCTCCGCTCCACTGACATATGCAAACCTTAATGTCGAGGTTGACACATGTATGTCTACATAGTGAGAATGATTGATGATTTTCTTTATTTTCTTTTATTTTTTTTAACCTTACCCAAACACCACCACTCTATAACTTTGATTATCCCACCAGCCAACAGAACAACACCCAGCTTAACGTCTGTTTAGCATTGGTGGATGTTTAGAGGTTGTATAAAACTGAATATAACACAACTTTCACCGCAAGTCTGAAAGTGACTTTAGGAAAAGCAGAAGGCCATTTGGAAACACCTACCGTTGTTCCTCCAAAACTATTCGAAACATGAAGAAAAGGTTATTTCCACTGTTCTTCTTTTCCAACCAGAAAAAGGATAGAAGCCAGCTCCAGCACCACTCAGCATAGACTGCTACAGCCTGCACTTTTGCAGGAGAGTGCAGGCTGTTCTGATCAAACTGATATGTAAATGTTTATCTATAAAGGTTTTGTGTCAGCTTTGTGTGGTGAGTCTCTCTGACTGGTTGAAAATAACTGATAACATCAGTATAACTGTTGGACTTCCTGCATCAGTTTATAGCTTAGTAAGCTGGTGCTCATGATGCTGCCTTTCAGTTTTAACAATTTTGGTACTGTCTGCCATTCTGAGTCACATTCATGTGACTGTAAAGTTTGCTCAAATGCAAATTGTATTTGAGTTGGAATTGGTCTAAAGCAAAAAACAAACAAACAAACAAACACTGAGCTAGTGTGCATTAACTGCCTGCACATAGAACCCTTCCATCTTATCTGAAAGACCTCAAAGTCAGTCACCGCATTAGAGCACTTCGCTCTCGCTCTGCAGGCCTACTTGTTGTTCCTAGAGTATTTAAAAGTAGAATGGGAGGCAGAGCCTTCAGTTTTCAGGCCCCTCTTCTGTGGAACCAGCTTCCAGTTTGGATTCAGGAGACAGACACTATCTCTACTTTTAAGATTAGGCTTAAAACTTTCCTTTTTGCTAAAGCATATAGTTAGGGCTGGACCAGGTGACCTCTTTTAGTTGCGATAGGTGTAGGCTGCTGGGGGATTTCCATGATGCACTTCTTCTTTACTCAACATTTTTCAGCCACTGTGTCTTTATACACCTCTCTGGATTAATTATTCTTAATCTCTCCTACAACATGTCATTTGTCCTGTCTTCCTCTCCCCACCCCAACCATTCGCAGCAGATAGCCGCTCCTCTCTGAGCCTGGTTTTGCTGGAAGTTTCTTCATGCCAAAAAGGGAGGGTTATTTTCCCTTCTCCTTTTTATTCTCACCAAATTCTTGATCATAGAGTGTAATCTTATTGTTGGGGTTTTCTCTGTATTGTTCAAGAGTCTTTCAGTATCAGGAGCCTTGAGGCAACTGTTGAACTGGTGCTGTATAAATAAAATAAAATTGAACCAAATTGAATAAAACTGACAATACAAGAGCTTTAAAGAGAGAGAAAAGTGCCACCATGAGGTCAAACTGGAACACTCCCCTCCATAACTTAAAAACTTCATTTATTGCTTTAATCACATATTACTTATTCCACATAATGTCTGAACCAAAAGTTACAAAACAGACATTTTAATCATTTTTGACATTTTGACTAATAAACACTGTTACAGAGAAAAAGTCTGAGGAGCAACAGAGAGATGAGAAGAAGAAGAATTGCATGAATGTATGAATACATGATGGTAACAGACAAACAAAAGCAGACAAATGTACCTTTCATTTGAGATCATGTTGCTAAGGTACAGGTATGGTAAATAAGATAAGTAAAAACATTAAATAAGTTCTGCTGTCCACCTTTGTTTAACTGATGATGACATGAGCTGTGCACTGCCACAGCTCATATGAGGGGTATGAACTAGTTAAGACAATATCTGCTCCTTATAGTTAGGATGCATGTGGTGAACCGTGGAACAGTGCTGAACATTCCCAGAAGTGGCCGGCTGACCAAAATTACTCCAAGAGCACAGCGATGACTTATCCAAGAAGCAACAAAAGACCCCAGAACAACATCTAAAGACCTGCACGCCTCACTTGCCTCAGTTAAAGTCTCTGTTTATGACTCCACCATAAGAAAAAGACTGGGTAAATATGGCCTGCATGGCAGGGCTCCAGCTTCAAAGATGAGTGGGCCAAAATTCCTTCACAGCCCCATAAAAAACTGATTGCCAGTTATCACAAACACTTAATTGCAGTTGTTGCTGCTGAGGGTGGCCCAATCAGTTATCAGGTTTAGGGGGCAATCACTTGTTCACACAAGGCCTTGTAGGTTGGGATTTTTTTTCTCCCCTTAATAATGAACACCTTTGTTTAGAAACTGCATTTTGTGTTTACATGGGTTATCTTTTTCTAATATTATATTTTTTGGATGATCTGAAACAAAAGAACAATCCCAAATATTTCATTGATAACGACCATGAAGAATACAATATGGATGTTGTGGCAAACAGTCTAAAGGAATTCTTTGTAACTACTGGCCCAAATTTAGCAAGAACAATCACTGATCCTGGGAAATGGGAAATGGCCTGTATTTATATAGCGCTTTACTAGTCCCTAAGGACCCCAAAGCGCTTTACATATCCAGTCATTCACCCATTCACACACACATTCACACACTGGTGATAGCAAGCTACATAGTAGCCACAGCCACCCTGGGGCGCACTGACAGAGGCGAGGCTGCCGAACACTGGCGCCACCGGAAAGCACTGGAAAAACTGGATACACTGATAGACAGAAATCCATATTCTACGTTTCCCACAGCCATTGATGAAAATGAAGTTTTTGAAATTGTCAAAAAATGTAAAAATCAGAAATCTTTGGATTGTAATGATATTGTTATCATAGTGGTTAAAAGAGTGACTGAGGCTATTATAAAACCGTTTACATACATCTGTAATTTATCATTTCTAACTGGTCAGTTTCCAGACAGAATGAAAATAGCAAAAGTTATATCTCTATACAAATCTGGCAACAAACACCATTTCACAAACTACAGGCCTGTCTCTTTACTACCTCAATTCTCAAAAAATCTAAATTGTTTAATAAGCCAAAAATGCAAAGAATCAAATAAATGGTGTTGATATGTAAAGAGTCAGTGAAAAAACATTTCTGTGTGTAATAATAAATGAAAAACTTAACTGGAGATATATTCATTCCAAAGTATCAAGAAGCATTGCAATACTAAACAAGGAAAAGCAGCTATTAGATGGGACATCACTTAATTTTCTCTACTGTTCACTGGTTTCACCATACTTAAGTTATTGTGCAGAGGTCTGGGGCAATACATATAAAACTACCTTACATTCACTTTTTATTCTTCAAAAAAAAAAAAAAAAAAAAAAAAAAGCAGTTCCAATCATCCACAGTGCAGGTTATTGGGAACATATAAACTCACTATTCTTGCAGTCTGCAATATTGAAATTTGCTGGTTTAGTGAAATTCCAAACAGCACAAAAAAATAAGGAACTGCCAGGTAATATTCAGAGTATGTTTTATTTTGAAAGAAGTAAGTTATAATTTAAGGGGTTTTTGTAACTTCAGAATACTGAAGGCACGTACTACCAGAAAAAGCTTTTGTGTTTCTGTGCATGGAGTGAAACTGTGGAACAGTTTGAATATGGAGTTAAAGCAATGTCCAAAGATAAAACAGTTCAAAAAGAATTATAAAGATACGATCTTCTTGAACTATAAAGAAAGGAAAAATGCTGAAATTACGTGAATGTCTCTATTAAAAAATTTTCATGATGTGATATTATACTATATAGTATATATTATATCAGACATCTGTTTCCTATTTTTATTACAGGTTATATCAGTAAGGAAGCTGACTAAATATTAACTAATAATTTATGGCAAAGGGGTGGGATTAAATAAGTGTGTACTTCTTCCCACTCCCTTTCAACATGTAACTGAATCAGACCAGAAGCAATATTGAAATGTATTAACTTTAATTAATATAGTACTTTTTCTCTCTTATTTTCTTTGCTAAATGTACCTGTATATTGTTTGCATGATCGAAATAAATTAACAAACAAAGAAACAAGCATTTCATATGACCATATCGGTAAAGGAAAAAAAATCACTGGGCTACAACCGCAGCCACTAATAATAGAAGAATGCATTTTAAACAAGCGGAGTTCACTTTAAAATATGTGAACTAATATTCTCAGTGGTCACTGTCTGTCACGATCCTGGGTCTTTTGACCCAGCCTTTTGAGTTTTAGTATATTTTGATGTTTATGGTTTATGTTTAAGTTCATTAAGTTATTCAAGTTCATTTGTTATTAGATACCCCTTGTGTCTTCCAACCCCTGTTAAGTCTCCCTTGCCCTTCATGTGTTTCATGTCTGTGTCTTACGTTGTCGAGTTCAGGTTGTCATGTCTGCGTCTTATGTTTCCTGTTTTATTTTGAAGAGGTCTTGTGTTCCTGTGTTTATCGTGTTTAGTTTTACTCTTCCACTGTGATGTCGTTATGTTCATGTGTGTCAGCTGTTCCCCATGTGTTCCCCCTTCTCTCATTAGCCTCCTGTGTGTATTTAGTCTGTGCATTCTCATTCACTCTTTGTTGGATCGTCTATGTTGTTCCCATGCCATGCCCTGCGTTCAGGGTTTTCATATAGCCTCATCACATTGCCATGTTTAGAGTTTGTTTGTTTTTTCTATTTGCCAGGGTTTTTCATGGTTCATGTTTCCTTTCTAGTTTACCCAGTTTAGGTTATTGCTTGGTTTGCATTGTTTTTGCCCTTTTATTTTGTACTGTTCTGTCTGCTTTAATAAATGGCTCATCATCAGTTAAGTTTGAGTTTTAGAATGTCTGCACCTGGGTCCACTCCTCACACTCCACGCAGTTTGCCTCGGCAAACTGTGACAGAGTCACCCTTGCAAAGGCACTGGTGAGGTTGAAACGCAGATAGACATTCAATAAAGCTCCAATCAGCTTCCAGTATATTTGTATGTGTGTAGTTTGCCATTATAATACACACACAGAAAGAGAGAGAGACATATAATAATAAAGTTGGGAGGGGAACATAATAAAATGGAACATAAAGGAATAGATAAGAGCAGCATAGAACAGAGGGAGGTGTGGTTCACTTTCAACTAAGATCAACTCTGTAGATTGTAATCAGTTGGCTGAAAGAAGGCCTGCACAATAAAAGATTTGTAAAACCATTAAGAAGTTTGGCTAAAGTTAACATTTTCACACTGTACATATAGGTACATTTATAACAGGAAGATTAGAATTCACAAAAAGCCTCAAACATAATTACCAAGCAGGTGGCAAGTTGGAGAAGCATTACCAAACACAATATTAAAATTCCAAACAGTAGTAAAACTGTAAAACTTTGAACCGGCACTGCCACTTTTGTGTATTTGTGACTCACTAAAAAAGCCTTACATCGAGCACTGGCTAGGCTGTATCCATGAGTGTGCTGTAGCGGAATTTGTAAGTGCAAACAAACAAGTGTTGCACTTTACTGCTAAGAATGAATGAATGTCTGTATCTTGCTGAGAAGGAAAACAAGGTTTCCATCTTTTTCTGACAGCTATGTCTGTGGTCACTAGTTGTTTTAATTATTATTTACTATTTATATTATATATTGTATTCTGCTTTTTATCATTAGAAAATGACACACTACCTGATGTCATTTAATGCAAGAACTTAATTGAAGAATTTAATACATTATATTCTGCAGTTAACATCATGAGGTTGATTATTAAATGTTTTTTACTTTAAAAACTTGTTTTAGATGTCATGTACAAGAAACAGGAAGTATAATATTTCCAAGAATACAGTGAAACACATGTCAAGCCTCATTTTGTTATTACCTTTTTTCATTTTGAAAAATTTTATCCACTTAATTAACCAATAATTAAATTAAATTTGCCATACAATTGCCTCAAGGTGCTTTATACTGTAAGGTAGATCCTACAATAGTTTCTGTATTGGTATTATTGAACATAATCACAATTACCACTAGATTACATTAATAAAGAAGAATAGGCAGATTCTCAAGTACTATTTCTGTCTGCTGTTACTTCTTGTATCAAAGTAATCCACTGATAGTTGTCAGTACACCTAGAATAAAATAAATTGATTTTTTTTAAATCATTTGATTTCTAGAATAAAAATGAATCAAAGTTCATTTCATGAGCTGGAAAAACAGGTCTGAAAACATCCATGGAGGCAACTCAGTTTTGAAATGTAGATGTTGTCCTAAAACCATCTTTGTACAAATCACCTGTGAGTGATTTTTGTTTTTCTTTGCTTTTACAAGGCTCACAGTCTCAAATGACTTGATGCATGCTCAATCATCCAGGTAAGAAAATCCCCAAAGTTTGATTCTGTTCATCTGGACACATTTTCAGTGGGAGAAATGTTTCATCACCCATCCAAGTGCCTTCTTCTTCTCCTATAGTAATAATTAACTGAGGATGCCTACTCATTTTATGAATCATAAACCACTAGACAGTTAAACCGGGCAGACAGACGAATCAACATATGAGGTAAAAGTACATAAAAAAAGCCGAGTTAAAGCGTAGTGTTAAGAAAGGTGACGCACTAGAGCGACATGAGGAAAAAGTTCTCGATTATGATCAATCTCCTCTGTTTGGGGAGTCTGCTGACCACTCTTATCTGGTACACGTTGGAGGACAGGTGAGTGACTAATTACCTTTGTATCTTATAGAGAAACGCAAGAGGTCACGAAACAAAGTATTCTGATCAAAAGTAGCTTATAGCACTGTGATAAACGCTTCCCAACAGTTGGTAAGCTGTGTAAAATGCTAATATAAGCCTGAGGTTGCAGAAATACAAACATGCCTAATTTAAGTAGAAATACACATTTCATATTTGTTAAAAAATACTCCGGTAAAAGCTGAAGTACATGTCTTCATGTCTTTGTCATTCATTCTTTCACACGTAACCACAAACCTCAGCTCACCCTGTATTTCCTTCTAAGGCAATAACATAGTGTTTGGTATATGTTTGTTTTGTTTACGTTGTTCTTTTGATACGAGTTTTGTTGTGCAGTGAAAATAAGGTTAGAGTCACATGACGGGTTTACTCTGACTACACAACATTATTGGTACTGATTTGTAAATAACTGGACATGAATAACTTGTATATTAGTATTATACTACAGTATATTTCTAATTAACCTGGCTGCACATAACTTCTTTTGACAATACTTTTTTTTAGTTAGAATGCATTTTGAAAGAAAGGCAGATGTAAAATGTAAAGTGAAATACAAAGTCATATATAGTATGGTGTTGTAAATAGCTGAGAAACCATAAAGTGGGGAATCTACAAAGAGGTACTGAACCTTCAGATGTTCCTGTAGCCCAGGGGTGTCCAAAGTCCAGCCCGCGGGCCGCAGTTGGCCCGCAGTGCATTTTTAATTGGCCTTCAAGTAATTTTATAAATAGAATAGAACAGCGGTCCCCAACCCCCGGGCCTCGGACCGGTACCGGTCCGTGAGTCGTTTGGTACCGGGCCGCGAGAGTTGAGGCTCAGGTGTGAAATGTATGGTTTTCAGGGTTTTTATCGGTTTTCAGCGTTATTCTGTTATCGTTTTTATTGTTAACTCGGTTTTCCTGGGTCTTTTCACGTGTGTTATGAATAAATCTTCTTTTTTTCGGTACCGGCACTAGTTTTACTTTGTTGTATTTATCCGCGATACCTTAACCCTTTAAGACCTACCATAGAACCAAGTCCGCCAGAGCTTATATTATATTTTTACATGCTGTAGTGCCATTTTTGGGAGCATTTCAAGTTGATATACATCAATACAACCATTATAGCCCAAATTTTAATAATATGTATGCATTAAGTGCTTAGTAATTACATAAATTGCAAAAACGTGCAATAAACTACAAAAAAATTGAAAATCGTTTTTGTTTTTTTAACATATATTTCTAGTTAGAGAAATTTAAGAGGCTTATCCCTCAAAACTGTAAATACAAAAAAGTTGCACAAAATAGTTTCACACCACAGGAAATTTATTTTGAGTGTCTTCATAGTTTTATTTTTGAAATACACCAATTTTTATATACTGCAGGAAAAACGAAAATAAATATTATAGTGCAAATTTGCAAAAAAGCAGCATATGCATCAAAATAAACTATTTCCAGCAGTGCAATTTGAGTTTTAAGCATCCCAGAAACGACACAGAAAGTCATAAAGTCAAAAATAACTTTGAAAAACACCAGTATAGGCTCTGAGGCCCTGATAGTAAAAAAAAACTACATTTCCGCGAAATGACATCACTTCCGGTTTCGGGCAGTTAATGGCGGACATACGAAAGTTCGCGCTGACGTCTATTCCAACGTAGGAAGTGTTATGAACAGCTGATCGGATCGGCAAAACGTGTTTCTGGAATATTATGTTTTTGTTGCTGCAAGCGCTTTTTATGCAGTTTTTGCAAAGCTATATGTGGAAGAAAACCGTGACCTAGGACAAGCTGATGGCATAAGATGTAAGTACAACTCCTCCAGTTTCATATGCAAAAAAAATTATTGCTCTAGCTTACGTGGTTGCAGAGCTACGGGATTTAAAAATAGTTACGCAAAACGGAGCGTGCCCGCTCCAACCGGTTTTAAAGGGTTAAAGGTCGGTCCGTGAAAATATTGTCAGGCATAAACCGGTCCGTGGCGCAAAAAAGTTGGGGACCGCTGGAATAGAATATGGCCCGCACTTCAACTTTTGCTTGAGTGTATTGCACTTCTTAGTTTTAACACCAGGGGGAGCTACTGTTGATCAAGGCAGATGCTCTACCAAAAAGGACAATCACAGAAGAAATTTACCCCCAAGTTACCAAACATGGCAGAACCAAAGAAGCGAAAGGTAGAAAGTGAATGCAGAAAATTTCAGACACGGTGGGAGAGTAAATATTTCTTCAAAGAATTCAAGGGAAAGTGTGTCTGTTTGATCTGCACTGAAACTGTGGCAGTTATGAAAGAGTATAATGTACGACGTCATTATGAAACCAAACATCAGGCCTATGCATCCTACACTGGTGCTGAGCAAGAGCAGAAATTAAAGCAAATGGTAGCTCTCCTGCGGGGTCAGCAACAGTATTTTTTTCGTGCTCAAAAGGTCCAGGAAAAGGCTCCAATAGCAGCTATGAGGTCGCCCAACTCATCGCAAGACATGACAAGCCTTTTTCAGATGGAGACCTCATAAAACGCTGCCTCATTAAAGTCACCGAAATAATGTGCCCGGAAACAGTGCAGGACTTCAACAACGTCAGCATGTCCAGAAATCCAGTTGTGCGACGCATTGAAGACTCGTCAGCCAACATTAAACTGCAACTGTGTGATAAAGCTGTGCTTTTGATTTTTACTCCATCGCATGCGATCCGAGCACTGATGCCACAGACACTGCACAGCTGCTATTTTTTTGTGGGGAGTGGACGAGAGCACGAGCGCTTTAGGTGAGTAAAAAATATATTCCACAGTACCCGTGTGTTAATAAGCATGCATGTGCAGGTACACATGCTTCAAATATCAATAATGCGCATCAATTCTGTCACTACCCTGCTTTTGCGCACCACTTTCTTATATGCGTTTTTCTTGTTAACACACAGAGTACACACCGCTGTGCACAGCGCACGCACACGCAGAGTCAGCTGATCTCATCTGATGCAGATCTGCTCCTTGATCAAGTGACATTTGTCTGGATTTTTGGCACGAGTGGCGCACGATCAGCACCGCGGCTGGATGGCCCGATTTACATACCCAGCGCAGCTGATACTCACCGGAATAATTTACTAAAATTATTCACTCCTGTTATTAAGTCCAGTTCAGTCTGTTAATGTTGATAACAGTTTCAAACGAACGTTAATAGGTGTGTTGCTAAGCCTAATAACTTAAATAACAAGCTTGAAATGTACCCGTCCCATTTTCCCCTTTATTGTTTTTCTCTGTACTGTAAATCTTCTGTCCAAGAAGTAATCTGCTGCTGTTCTGAGAATGAGCTACCAAAGCTTTTTCTGAATAAATCAATAAAGATCCATTTATGGAAAGCTGTGATGAAGGCAGTTTTGTCTTTTACTATATTCAACAATATAACACATTTGACCACTTTTAAATGATTTTTCTAACTTTAATACACTACAGTTAAGGTTATATACCTAATTTCTAGTAAGTGGCCCAGCCCCTCCTATATTTTTATGTATGTGGCCCTCAGTGAAAAAAGTTTGGACACCCCTGCTGTAGCCCAAACGAGACATAAAGGACCTCCTTTCATTCAGCACATAAAAAAAAAACAACCAACACTGCGCTTCCAATGGGGTCAGTAACCCTGCACATGACTTCACTTATTGTGTAACATCTCTCTTTTACCACCGCAACAACTGTAAATCAAATCAACACTGCAGTGTTGGTAGAAACAACAGTAGTAATATACCTGTAGATTTTTTGCCCCCCCACCCCACTTCCCCTTTCCCCCTGCGCGTCCATGTGAGTGCGCGTACGCGTGAATGGACTTTGCACGTGCATGTGAGTTCGGGGGTCATGTGAGTTCACATGTGTTTAATAGTGTTTAAAACAAGGATTGTATAGGTCTCAGCACTCTGTTATTTAGACATAGATGATTTAATTTAACTAGTTTAGGGGTATTTTGCTTTTTTCTTTAGTGCTCCGAACAGTCACAGGAGCAAATAGTTTTAAACAGAATGCCACAAACAACATGTAACCCTTTAGAAATAAACTGTGATACTTCTAAAAGCACATATTCACACCTAGCCACACTAGCACTGTATCAACCCCCAATGTTCCTTTAATGCAACTAGTGCTATAATTATCTACTACTCACAAACACACTGCAACAGTAAGACTTGTTGATTACACATAGATGATTTAACTGTTTTAGGAGCATTTTGCTTTTTTCTTTAGTGCTCCGAACAGTCACAGGAGCAAATAGTTTTAAACAGAATGCCACAAACAACAGGTATTCCTTTAGAAATAAACTTTTCTTGTGCTACTTCTAAAAACTGCATATTCTTAACTAGCCACACTCTGCAACAGTTAGACAGAGGGGGTTACAGGTAGGCCCCCAACAGTCAGCAAAAGAAGTCATAAAACAATAAAAGCGGCCTCCTTATTAAGAGCATCCCAGCACTCACATCCCAACTGTAGTTCCATAGTTTTCAACCTTTTTCATTACAAACAGTTCTTTTATCTTATCATGTCAGAGGCCAACTGAAACCAAGTCCACCTATATAAAAACACCCCATCAGACACACAGTATTTTCCTCAGCACTTCACAACTGCCGCAAGGTATAGCGTTTTAACTTTTTATTTTTTCGGATCCCAGACACAGTGGTGTGAGGTAGTTAGCTGTTCATAAGAGTTTAATTTAATCAAACCTCATTTTACGGATCTAAGTGGCTCCTCATCACCAGCCAGTTCACCATTTTATTTAAATATCAGAATTTTCGGAATGATGATCCAAGCGGGACACAGAGGCTGCTAGTTTTAACGCACCAGAATGCAAATATAAATAAAAGCCTGACTATCCTGAGAGCCTAGCTGCAGCGACACCTTTCTTTCACACAGTTGCCTGGATGTGCGTTGAGCCGACTACCCGCACACAGCGTTTCTGACAGTCGCGCGTTGCTTATACAACAGAGAAAAGCAACAATACAGAGTGTTTCTCTGCTCCAAGACATCGGCGGGCCTTTCACACGGTAAGCATGTTTGTTATACCCAGCGCATAAATGTCTGTATGTCAGTGCTGATTATACAAACCCTGTTTAAAATGTCACACATATGTTGACCAAAAACAAATCCTCTAAATTTGCAAAGTTACTGATTTAAAAATATATTTTCGAATTTTTAGTTGCATGACAAACATATGATAGACTCTTGAGCGTATTTATTTATATAGCTACATTCACAATGGTACAACCACGTTAAATAAAAGATGCCCAAGCACTAAAGCACTCTAATGCAAGCCTCTGAACTGTATGTTGGTAAGTGCACGAAGTGTACCTCTACAGCTGAAAACAGTTTGTATCCATACTTTGAGGATCTGCTGAACTGTTTTAATGTCACTTTTTTGACAAACTGTAGATGATGAAATCCTCTTTATTGGAGAAACTGTCCCTAAGCTATTGTTGCTCATACTTACTGAGTTCCCTAACTACTTCCTTACTATGTCAGTAAACTTTTTGAACAATAAAAGGTGTGGTAGATTTAAAGAAACATCCTAATTGAAGCAAAGGCAAAAAACTGGAATGAATTTTATGTGACTGTGACTGTGAGCCCTATTAATGATCAATGGTAATTGAAGAGGAAGCTGAACCCTGGCTCTGGACATTTTCATGACAAGTGACAGCGCAGACATCTACTAATGAGAGAACATGTTTTATCATCATAAACACTGTGATATGAAACATCGTTAAAGTGTCACTTCAGTAATGTTGACTCATGTTTTTAATAGATGACTTTAAAACACTAAACACTAACTTCAGTGGTTTGTTTTAAGTTTACAGGATATAACATGTGGTATGACGATGAGTCGTTCTCACAGGCCGTGTTATGTGTATCCATTATCATGTATGCTACTTTGCTCTGTGGACTGTAAAATGTTTCATTGTGTTCATGAAATAAACCAGACTTTCACCGTCTGCATCTTTTACTGTTTTTCTGCTTTTGTTCACTCCAAGTTTGACAAAACCCACAGACATCCAGAGTTAACTCACTAACAATGTGGAGCAGTCTCAGTGTATTTAGCTGCTTTTTCCCTAAACACAACCAACTGAGAGAAACGCTTGTAGTCCTCACTTTGGTCATTTTGAACACTGAAGGAGATTTGTTCCATAGACACCTTATACTAGTGTTTCCTGCATATGTTCTTATCGGGGCGATCGTGGCTCAAGAGTTGGGAGCTCGCCTTGCAATCGGAAGATTGCTGGTTCGAGCTGGTTCGAGCCCCGGCTTGGACAGTCTCGGTCGTTGTGTCCTTGGGCAAGACACTTCACTTCACCCGTTGCCTACTGGT
This sequence comes from Oreochromis niloticus, assembly GCF_001858045.2. NCBI lineage: Eukaryota > Metazoa > Chordata > Actinopteri > Cichliformes > Cichlidae > Oreochromis > Oreochromis niloticus. Next base: position 55,062,145 of record NC_031967.2, read on the forward strand.
GGTGGTCAGAGGGCCCGGTGGCGCCAGTGTCCGGCAGCCTCGCCTCGTCAGTGCGCCCCAGGGTAGCTGTGGCTACAACGTAGCTTGCCATCACCAGTGTGTGAATGTGTGTGTGAATGGGTGAATGACTGGATATGTAAAGCGCTTTGGGGTCCTTAGGGACTAGTAAGGCGCTATACAAATACAGGCCATTTACCATTTACTTAATCCATCACTACTATGTTCTATTTAAATCCAGATTCCTTTTATAGTTTGCAGTGAAATTTGTTAAACCGTTGCTTAATGTGACAGAAGTACACGTCACTCTTTACTAACACATTGTAGATAAGTTTATTGCTGAACCACACAGCTAGCAGTCTCACTCACTCTTTAGGTTTTTGAAGTTTTGTGTGTGATGGTTTAGTCTATCAAACCTTACCCTTTTCTCCCCAGTATCACAACAGTATCACTCCCAAAGTACGGATCAGTAAACAACCAATGATTCTAAAGCCAGAACAGAAAGATACAGTTGGAAGATGCATGATTGCGTTTTTATGACGCATAGTAAAACTACCCCCTCTTCTTCTTCTCTGTGTTGTTGTTGTTCTTGTGTGTGTGTGTGTGTGTGTGTGTGTGCGTGTGTGTGTGTGTGTGTGTGTGTGTGCCTTAGAAGTCAAATAATACATTAGCCACACTTAAAAACAACCATTTGAATTTCATTTAGAACTGAGATTCTAAGTTGTAAGCAGAACTCTTGTGCTCAGCCACAAACATGTTTCCCCACTTTCACAATGCTGAGGTGTCAAATCCACAACCCCCAACAAATGGTTTGTTACACGCGGGTGTGAAGGGCAAGCTTTACTTACACAGCCTCACACACAGTAGATTTTTAAAGTTTTTGGGTACAGTGGTTTAGCCACAGATGTAACTTATACTTTTGATAAAGACCACTCCACCTGTTTATTTCTTAAGAAATTAAGCATCTTTATTAAGCTTTTATTTATAAATGTCTACACAATAATAGACACCGTGTGCTCTGTGACATTATAGTCTTCTACTGCTGCTTCCATTGGTTTGCATTTTAAACTCCCAACCTTTCAGGTTGTTATGAACGACTTATATTTCTAACATTTTGTGATGTAAAAGTGAACCATGTGGGTTTTTTAATTTTCTGTGTGATGGAAGGACTTAAGACACGAGTTATTTAAACAATTCTAAATGACAGTGTGATGGCCATAGTACTTAGTGCGGGTCAAATATGTTAAGGATAATGTTTCTCAATGTAAAATTGCAAAGAACCTTTGGATAGATTATAACATCTTGTAAACAGTTACCTCAGATCCTGTACTGTCAGATCTATGTATGTAAGGTAAAACTTTCCACAGTACTTCCACTTAAGTAAGTAACGAAACACATAAAGTCACCCTTACCAATAATCCACTGCTCCTTGAAAAAAGTAGCACAAACAGACAACTGACTCAGCAATGATGAGTAGAGCTACCCCGAGGCCGAGACTCAAGCGGAAGAAAATTAAAAGTTTTGGTTTTTGTGGCACGAAAAATTAAAGAAAGTATGTTTAATAATTCAACAAGACCCACACCTTCAACACATGTACATTCAAATTTTGAATCAGACTAACATCACTGTTGTTCATTAGTTTTTAGCCTCTCTCAAAATTCATTTTATGACCTTTATGTTTCCAGCCGATAAGGACAATTACTGCATTTCAAATGTGCGTCCAAAGGCTTTAAACATCCGCTTTGTCTGTAACGACAGTATCAAACTACAGAGCATTGTTTTTACTAAAATTCAACATTTTCAGATGAAAATTTGGCTGCTTTTTTCACTGTAACACCCCCCTCATTGCCATTTTTAGGATATTCTTGGTGATCCCATTTTTTATATTTATGCTTTTGGAGTAAGCGTATCTAATACACACGTTGTCACTGTGTTTTGTACTACCAACTGTGAGGGCTCTGCTTTTACTTTGAGCAGTCTGTTTTTATTTTGTCTTGTGAGAGGGGATCTTTCAAACAAGATCCTCGTCAGTTTGATTTTGTTACCACAAACTTTGTGTAAAGTTCACAACAGAGGTAAAGAGATTTAAACACACCAGTTTAAGGAGGCAGCGGTTGGACCAGCTGCACAGGACAGGTGAAGCAGAGAGTGTCAGGGGAGATGTGCAACAGAAGCAGAGGGAACATTTTACAAGATGATAAATGGCAGATTTTGTTGACAAGATTAAAAGACACGTCTGTCAGAGTTCAGCAACATTTTAGTTTGATTAAATTAAAGTTTTTAAACTACACAGTGTTATTTTCTCCTCTGATATTGTTATCATATTCAACATGTCAGTGATGGAAGAACGAAAGAGTATAAAGAAAAATAGTAAACATGTGTCTAATTCAACTCTTCCTGTGGACCTTAAATCATCCTTTAATATGTTCGGTGTTACAAACTTGAAGAAGCACAGAAAAGATCATCAGACATTAATCTAATCAGTTTTCAGCCTTCATTCATATTTAAATCTTTCCGGCTAAGTGCAATATTTGATATCGTTGGCCATAACATTTTATTACAGCTATTATTAAATGGAGAGGCCTCGTCACACACTGAGGTTAATTATGAAGCTCCACAGGCTTCTGTGCAAAGACCAGTTCTGTTTACATTACACGTGCTTTAGAAGACATAGCGTACATTTTCACTGCTATGCATATGATACCCACTTTTATTGGTTAAACTGTCGGGATGTCTTAGACACATAATGAGCTTTAATTTTCTGCTTCTAAGTTCAGATAAAACTGAGGTTATTGTAACGGGGCGTAAAAATCTTAGAAACACTGTCTAACAAAATCCTTACTCTGGACGGCATTGCCTTGAGTCGTCTGTTGTAGTGATTTGGCACATTATAAGTAAATTGAAGCACACAATCCCGTCGCACAACATCAACATTTATTTATATACAAAAATAAAAATGCTTTTTTACAGAAAAGAATTGTAACTTCATATTTTATCACCGATTACGTGGGTACATGTTTTTTAAAAATGCACTAAATGTAGGATACCATGTTTGGCAAAACGCAGGTTACACGTTTTAAGAAAGAAAAATCAGAATACATGTTCAGAGAAAACATTAGCAGCCTCCTTTGTAACACTCTGTGGCCAACTCTACGGTTTATGAAAATTGTTGCCACTCCTACCCGCACCCTTTAAGATCAACCCACTTCCAGATTACGGGGGGGGGGGTAGATCAATACAAAGGATTGGAGCCGGTTTTTTGGATTTTCACTTGTTGTTGGCTTTAATATGAACAGTCACATAAAATTCATTCCAGTTTTTTGCCTTTGCTTCAATTAGGATGTTTCTTTAAATCTACCACACCTTTTATTGTTCAAAAAGTTTACTGACATAGTAAAGAAGTATAGGGAACTCAGTAAGTATGAGCAACAATAGCTTAGGGACAGTTTCTCCAATAAAGAGGATTTCATCATCTACAGTTTGTCAAAAAAGTGACATTAAAACAATTCAGCAGATCCTCAAAGTATGGATACAAACTGTTTTCAGCTGTAGAGGTACACTTCGTGCACTTACCAACATACAGTTCAGAGGCTTACATTAGAGTGCTTTGGTGCTTGGGCATCTTTTATTTAGCATGGTTATACCATTGTGAATGTAGCTATATAAATGTGCTCAAGAGTCTATCATATGTTTGACATGCAACTAAAAATTCAAAAATATGTTTTTAAATCAGCAATGCTGGGCATACACTGTGCGATTTTTTCATTCGCGTGATTCAGCTCCTGCTCAAACTGTACGATTGACTCGCAGGGGTTAGAAGTTCATAGGTCACGATGCAGGGTCTCACACTATACGGCCCGATGCTCTGATGCGACCTGAGTGCTCACACTGTGCGTACATGCACAACACGTCGTGTTGCTGTTTCCGGAAGAAGAACCCGGAAGTCAACTGCCAATAAACAATATGAAGAAGAAGAATCCGGAACTGGGGAGACTGGGAAATTTGAAAATGCTCACCAAAGAGAAACGTGCTGCCTTAGCAATGTGTGCCATTCTGTGTGCAGAAAGATCTAAAAAGAAAAAGCGACTGCGTGTATGGACAAGGAAATGGCTGGGCAAACGTGGGCAGTACGGTCTGTCAATTCTACAACGAGAACTGGAGGTAAGCAGCAACAGCTAAATTTCACTTACCTACAGGACTTTATCTGCATGATGACGGGTAAATGTTTCAAGACATCTGACGCTTCTACTTTCAGTAGGCAACCTTTAATTTTAGCCTATTAGTATTTTATTTAATTGGATTACTGGCCATTAACTACAGTACTTTTACATTTTACTTGAGTAGCATTCTAGTGAATGACTTGAACATCTACCAAAGTGATTTTTGGGACATCTTTCTGCTTTATACAACATTGGTTAAATATCAGTCCGACTCTTTAATTATCAATAACATTCAACCACTATTATGTCGCTTTGTTATTGGTGTGTTCTTGACTTTGACTTTGTTCTGTGTAAACAGGTAGATGATATGAGGGGTTTTCGGGACCTTCTCAGAATGTCTGTGGAGGACTTTAACTATCTTCTGGAGAGGGTTAGTCCTGCTATCATCAAGAAGGATACACACCTCAGGAAGGCCATCAGCCCCAGGGAAAGGCTTTCAGTTACCCTACGATTTTTGGCAACAGGCAAGTGTGTGGACATGAAAATTCTGTAATGCTCCCTATAAACTGTATCACTTTCTACTTGTCTTTCACAGACACCATCAACCGAGTCTGAGTGGAAGGCCATTGCCAGAGACTTTGCAAACAAGTGGCAATTTCCACACTGCCTGGGAGCTATAGATGGTAAACACATCTTCATCCAACCCCCTCCCAAGAGTGGCAGCATGTATTTTAACTACAAGTCCAGGTTTTCCATCATTCTTATGGCTGTTGTTGATGCCAATTACAAGTTTGTGTATGCAAGCGCAGGGACACAAGGTAGGGTCTCTGATGCAGGAGTGCTTGCCCATTCAGACCTGAAAGAAGCAATGGACACAGGCACACTGAACTTTCCCCCTGCTGATACCCTGCCAGGCACTGATGCTATGATGCCACACATGCTAATTGGAGATGATGCTTATCCCCTCCGACCAGATCTCATGAAACCATATCCATTTTGAAACCTTAACACCGATCAGAGAATATACAACTACCGTCTGTCCAGAGCACGTCGCGTTGTGGAGAACGCTTTCGGAATTTTGGCGAATCGCTTCAGAGTGTTCAGAACAACAATTTGCCTGGACCCAGACAAGGTTGTCACCATTATCTTTGCATGCCTTTGTCTGCACAACTATCTCCGGGACCACAGATCTGACGCCTATGTACCACCTGGCTATGTGGATTCTGAGGATGCCAAGCACCAGCTGGTCAAAGGTGCATGGAGAAGGGAGGGAGAGCTTCAGTCAGTTTCAATGGGCCTTGCACGGAACCCCTCAGTGGAAGCAAAGAAACAACGTGATGTCCTTTGCGAGTACTTTGTCTCACCTGCAGGGAGTGTTTCATGGCAAGAAGACATGGTGTAGGAAGACAGAAGGGTTTTTTGTTTGTTTTTTTGTTTAAATTGCCTTGTTTACTTTCCAAAATTTACTAAAATGAAAAAAAAATCCCTTTGTAAATACTGACAACAATAAATCTACCTCTGGGAAATTGCAAAAATGTTTTGCTTTATTACATAAATACAAAAATATCTTCCATCAAATTGTGCAAATAGTTCTGCAACACTCCACAAAATTGAGGTAGGAAAGACACATAGTAATAGTGTCACAAAGAAAATTCTAATGTACAATTTGAATTAACTGTTGGAACATTTAAAACATTTGAATGAAGCTGTAATTTGAATGGACTGTGTTTACAACAGGAACTAGTAAAGTTGAACTAGTAAACTCGAAAATATTCTTAGATATAACTGTTTGAAATTTATTATTTAAGTTACTCAGAGTTGAGCATTTTCAGAAAGGACATTGGCTGGGTTGATGGGGCCTGGCAGTCTGGGGGGGGCTGGACCTGATGAGGTTGGGTGGGATACCAAGGTGGCCTAACCTGCGAGCCTGCAAATTGAGAATGGTGGCCTCCCTGCTCAGCCTCCTGCGTGTCATAAATCATGTTCATGATGTTTCTCTTGAGCCGCAGCTGTAGAGCTCTGTCCTTTATGTTTCTCAACTCTGAGGCTACTTGTTGGCCAAACAGCTCCTCAGAATCTGCATTAGATGCCGATAGCGTTTGCTGGACCTGCTGAAGCAGGGAAAGTCTGGTCATCTCAATGCTGTGCTCTGCTGATTTTGGTGCATGTTTTTGCACTCTAGGTCTTTTAACAAGCCGACCTGTGGACTCTGAGATTGGTGGACTGTTTGAGGTGTTTTCCTCTTCCTGGCTCACTGAAACTGGGCTAGTGGTGTTTGAAGACATAAGGACATCTGCTTCAATTCCCATAGTGGACTGATCCTCATCTCCCTCCTCTGTTGCGCCTATGTCCTCTGACTCTGTTCCAAGCTGTAGGAAACCGTACCAAAAGCAGACAAAGGGAAAGTGATAAAGATCTAAACAGTATTAGTTACATCAGACACTAATTTTACACTGTATATTTTGTGGCATTTATTTTACTAAAAACATTTCAACTGAGAATTACCTTTGACATCATTCACCACAAATATCCCTTCATAAGGTGTGTGTATCTGTGTAAGCTTTTAAACTACTTGGTTATGAACTTACTTTCAGAGTGGACTCAGTCTGTCTATGTCTATGACATGTGCCTTCAAGATATCCAAATGTTTTAAGATCCAGGTCTGTTTGGGAGTTGGTGGTTTCTGGCCACTGCCACTAGGTTTCGGTTTGAGCAGTTTGCCATACTGCATCCGAAGTGATGCAACCCGGGTTTTCACCTCATTCACTGAAAAATTTACATTAACATGTACTTTTTATTTAAATAGTTCAGATTCAAAACTCTCCTCATACTAAAGTTAAAACTGCAGTTTGAGAGAGTGTTTACTTGGAAATTAATTATAAAAATAAATATTTCTGAAAGTCGATTTATAGGGTTTTACATCTGTCTCTTTCTCTCCCTCTCTTTCACTCAGTCACAAACACCACTACCACCATCAACTTTGCTAAATTGCTAGTGACAAAAAATTACCAGGAAGCTGCAATTGGGCAGCAATCTCCATCCAACTCCTGTCACGTTTGTTGCGGTCATGGTAATTTTTTGAAGCCACATCAAAAAGGCTTGGATGAGCTTGCCAAAGTTCAACCAGTTGTGCCTCCATCGCTTGTGTCCAGACAATACGCTGCACTGCTGTGCTACTTCGTCTTTTTCGCCGACGTTTATGTGTTTGCGCGTGCGCAGTGCGAGCGGCTGCGGTGACACCCTCACGACGGTCGTGAGGATTTCCTCACTTCCAAGCGATTGATGATCGGGAGCTGGTCGTGAGGTATTAATCGCTTCTCGTTACCCCATGTATACTACATGATGCACGACACACGATGAAGGCGAAACTCGGGCCGATCACCAAAACGGTCGCACGACTCAAAAATCGGCTCAAAATGGGCCAAAAATCGCACAGTGTGAGCCCAGCTTAACTTTGCAAATTTAGAGGAATTGTTTTCGGCCAACATATGTGTGACATTTTAAACAGGGTTTGAATAATCACCACTGACATACAGACATTTATGCGCTGGGTATAACAGACATGCTTACTGTGTGAAAGGCCCTCTGATGTCTTGGAGCAGAGAAACACGCTGTATTGTTGCTTTTCTCTGTTGTACAAGCAACGCGCGACTGTCAGAAACGCTGTGTGCGGGTAGTCAGCTCAACGCACATCCAGGCATCCGTGTGAAAGAAAGGTGTCGCTGCAGCTAGGCTCTCAGGATAGTCAGGCTTTTATTTATATTTGCATACTGGTGCGTTAAAACTAGCAGCCTCTGTGTCCCGCTTGGATCATCATTCCGAAAATTCTGATATTTAAATAAAATGGTGAATTGGCTTGGTGATGAGGAGCCACTTAGATCCGTAAAATGAGGTTTGATTAAATTAAACTCTTATGAACAGCTAACTACCTCACACCACTGTGTCTGGGATCCAAAAAAATAAAAAGTTAAAACGCTATACCTTGCGGCAGTTGTGAAGTGCTGAGGAAAATACTGTGTGTCTGATGGGGTGTTTTTATATAGGTGGACTTGGTTTCAGTTGGCCTCTGACATGATAAGATAAAAGAACTGTTTGTAATGAAAAAGGTTGAAAACTATGGAACTACAGTTGGGATGTGAGTGCTGGGATGCTCTTAATAAGGAGGCCGCTTTTATTGTTTTATGACTTCTTTTGCTGACTGTTGGGGGCCTACCTGTAACCCCCTCTGTCTAACTGTTGCAGTGTGTGGCTAGTTAAGAATATGCGGTTTTTAGAAGTAGCACAAGAAAAGTTTATTTCTAAAGGAATACCTGTTGTTTGTGGTGCTCTATTTAAAACTATTAGCCTCTGTGTCTTTCAGAGCACTAAAGAAAAAGTAAAATGCTCCTAAAACAGTTAAATCATCTATGTGTGTTTGTGAGTAGTAGATAATTATAGCACTAGTTGCATTAAAGGAACATTGGGGGTTGATACAGTGCTAGTGTGGCTAGGTGTGAATATGTGCTTTTAGAAGTATCACAGTTTATTTCTAAAGGGTTACATGTTGTTTGTGGCATTCTGTTTAAAACTATTTGCTCCTGTGACTGTTCGGAGCACTAAAGAAAAAAGCAAAATACCCCTAAACTAGTTAAATTAAATCATCTATGTCTAAATAACAGAGTGCTGAGACCTATACAATCCTTGTTTTAAACACTATTAAACACATGTGAACTCACATGACCCCCGAACTCACATGCACGTGCAAAGTCCATTCACGCGTACGCGCACTCACATGGACGCGCAGGGGGAAAGGGGAAGTGGGGTGGGGGGGCAAAAAAGCTACAGGTATATTACTACTGTCGTTTCTACCAACACTGCAGTGTTGATTTGATTTACAGTTGTTGCGGTGGTAAAAGAGAGATGTTACACAATAAGTGAAGTCATGTGCAGGGTTACTGACCCCATTGGAAGCGCAGTGTTGGTTGTTTTTTTTTATGTGTTGAATGAAAGGAGGTCCTTTATGTCTCGCTTGGGCTACAGCAGGGGTGTCCAAACTTTTTTCACTGAGGGCCACATACATAAAAATGTAGGAGGGGCTGGGCCACTTACTAGAAATTAGGTATATAACCTTAACTGTATATCTGTGTATCCCATCTGTATAGCATATAGATCATCTGTACATATATATACAACATTACATCTGTATATTTGGTCTCTGTATAGCAATATAAACATCTGAATACTTAACTTATTTGTGTATACTTAACTTACTTTTATACTATCCTTATCTGTATATAATCTGCTCGTATTGCACTTACTGCGCTTGCACATCTGATTAGATGTAAACTGTGTTTTCTTACCCTGTATTTATGTGTCCTTACAGGCACAATCGCACACGTTTACACACAAATGTTACCAGAAACATATTCCGATTACTATATACAGATATACTATACCTTATGTATATATATATATATATATATATATATATATATATATATATATATATATATATATATACAGAGCTATTTAAATATGTGTTTCTTACTGTCACTGTTGATATTGATTATATATAGCCATATAGGAATGATATATGGGGATTCTAAATATCAACTTACTCTGGACCGCTTCTTCAAGTTCAAATAAGGTTAATGTCTTTATCATTAAAACTATACTTGAAACTTTAATTACTTTTGTTTGCAGTGACAGCATTTAGGGAATTCTACCGGTATCTAGCGATGGTTAATATTACACTCTAGCTTGTATCCAAATATCATGTCACATTTGAGCTCTGATTTTTACACTGACTCACTGATTTTTAAACACCATCATCATCTTAAATTGAAACTGATCTCTGGCACCACTGATGTGACTGAACTATGACTGTAAACACTAAAGCTGTTCTGCAACTGTTCAACATCAACAACAGCAATACTGTAAAGTTCAATGCAATACTGCAGACTAACTAAATTTCCCCTTGTGGGGACAGTTAAAGGATTCTTTAATTCTATTATGTTTAACCTGCACAAAACTGTCTGTGTTTTATAGCACAGCAGCTGCCAATAACACAGTTGGTATATTCGAGTTGACATTTGAGACTATTAAAAAACAAAACAAAACAAAACAAACAAACAAACAAACAAACAAAAACCTCATTGTGTATAGATACAATATCTGAAACAAACATCTCTCAAGTGAATTAAGGCATTACCTGTAATCTTTAAATTTCCAACAACTCATATACCCTTCTAATAATATCTTAAATATTTAACATACATAAGAACAGGGATCAGATTTAATAAATGAGTTAAGATCACAAATTACCTCCCAGGAGATGTAAACATAACAAGAACAACAGAAAAAAAAAAAAAAAACAAGACCAAAGAAGGGTTCAAGAAAGAGTCATAATTTTATCTGTCTTATTTGTTTCTCACAGTTTTGTCGAGCTTCACCGACCAATTCCTCAAAGAAGTGCCCCAAAGCCCTCTGAACTTTGTAAAGGCTGCAAGTAAGAGCAAACATTACCATGACTTGTTCATTAAGAAATTACATTGTTTATGTCAAGATTAAGTCATGTCAGCCCCCTGCAGGAAGGAGCAGGTCTAAGGAGCTTGGAAAGAAAAGTGTCAGAACTTCTTTATTTTTCTTGAAGACGTCAACATGGTCAACATGACCCCCCTTGGGGGACACTGCCACCACATCCACCATTTGCTCTTTCAGCTGAAGAAGATTCTCGGATGAGAGGTGAAACGTTTAAAAAGAAAATTTTTGAAAAGTCTAGACGCTTTTCTTTTTAAGCTCCTTAGACTACGATGACCTGGATGACTGAGAACCTTCACAGACACCCAGTGCAGGAAGGTTACTAAATGTACTGGAATGCTTGTGCATTACAGGGAAGTCATTGATAAAGTGAAAAAGCTCTACAATCAAACGTGGAAAAAGCATGAGGAGAATTACCACAGATTCAGGTAAGATCTAACATCCTGATATTATTGATTGATGGTTGAGTTTTATTTTTATGTGAATTTCTGGTTAATAATAAATAAATAAATAAAAACTGCCTGAAGCTAGTATGTGAGTACGAGCATGGAAGATGGCAGACTACAGGAAACACCTGCTATATATCCTCAGATGCAGACGAGGCAGGATTACTCCTAAAGGTCTTTAAACAAGCTCTTCAGTCAAGGCTAAGAGCCATTTGCTAAACGAAAGGGCTAAACAAATTTTACCGTCAATATGCTTAAAGTAGTTTTAGTTGAGAAGACACGTGAAAAGGGCACCTAATTCACTGAAAAAGCTTGACCAGCCCACAATTAAAAGTGTAAGACCAGCCAGAAAGAAAGAAAAGTTTGGTTTACTTGTTTAACAGACTCACACTCAGGATGTATACAAGTGGGTGAAAAAATTGTCTGACAGGCAACTAAATCAAGCAGAGAATAATCTCTTGCAAAAATGTTGAACTTTGCTGCGATGTAGAGACAAATTCCACTAGTGGAGCTGATCACAGCCACAGATTCAGAAACCTGAACCAACACTGTGGGTGTGGAAGCAGAGCAACTGCGAATGATGGTTTTGGCTCGCCTCAGCAATGCAAATCTTCCAGCATCCATGGAGGAGAGGAAGGCGGTCGTGTCGCTTAGTGAGGACAACATAACCGTCATCTGACAGACAAGAGCGGGCCCAAGATTTTACAAAACCAAAAAGACTACCATGGAAAACTTTGTCACTGCTTAGTAACAAAAACACTTATGACAAGGTTGACACGTCACAGTGAAAGGAGAAAGACCTGAACCGAGGAGGAGGGATTGTTGGGTTTTTGAGGAAGAAGACAAATATGTTCAAAGTACATTTTATTAAATTTGTTAAGCAATTCAAGGTTCAAGTTAAAAACAGCTGCCTTGTCTGTGCTCACTCAGGAGACCCAAATGAACAAAGAGCACCACACCCAGGCAGTGTACGCCTTTATTCCAGGTCACAGAAACAGAATCTTAACATGCTTGGTTGAAACAACTGAGGGTGGCCTTAGGTCTGATATCTGCTGAGGTTTCTTCCTCTGCACCTCTCTAGACGTCTCCTTATATAGACATGAGCCTTTTCAGGAAAAAACAAATCCCATTACCATAGCAACCACCTCTTGCACTCTGGTCAGACCTGCATACAGAGATAGGGAGGGGGAAAGGAAAAGGAAAGTGGGCAAGAGAGCTTCTTTATGGCCCTGTTTCTTCTAACAGAGTCAGCCTTAAAGTTTTGTACCTTCTGGTGCCATCACCAGTCCAGGCAGACCATCCCCCTCAAATTCCTCAGAGAAGGGGCTTCTGTCTGTGCCTGTTGTTGTCAGTGTTATAGACTACTTACTGCAATACATAAGTGTGTGCAGTAAAGGATAAAACAAACATGTGATGTTAATTTTGAGGTAATAGCCTTAAGGATAAAAATAAATTCCAGCTGGATCTAAAGGTAACTCTTGTAACTCTGATACTTTTATAATGGTGTGATTTCAGCCATTCCAGAGCTCTGTGTGAATGATTCTAATGACTATGGTCATGACGATTTGGATCATAACAATCATTAAAGTGGTTTGATATTCATGCAAAGGTACTGTTTAAAGCTGAGGAAACCTGCAGTCAGCTGAATAAAGAAGTGACTCGGATGTGTGGCAAAATGTTTCACCAACTGAAAAGCAAATATTCTGATGAACCCAGTTATCATCCTGGGACTTTTGAGTTGCACTAACAATGATCATGCATTTTTTGACAGATGCTGAGTGAGGCATAGAGAATTTAAGCCCCATGGGAGTGTCCCCTAAGAAACCTTGGCTAATTGTGGCCTACACCTGTTTTCACACCTTGACTCGTGTGATTAGGTAGAGGATCAACAGGGGGTCCATTGTCCCTTTTGGGGGTACACTCCCATAGGGCTTAAATCTGGGACTCCCCACTTAAACTGAAGAAGGTTGTCGTATGACAGGTGAAACGTCCTCAAGCAACTTAAAGAAGTCCAGACGCTTTTCTTTCCAAGCTCCTCAGAGCACCTCACAAAATAGATGGCTCTTAAAGTACCACCCTTATGACCGACATTAAAGTACACTAGTATAGGCCTATTTAACACTACATACAGTTTTGTCTCTTATATGAATGTTATTTATTTTAACTGTCATAAACAGGATGTGACAAGTGATGTTAATAACAACTGCACTGCATTAAAACATTCACAGCAGGTGGGATACCCAATCTTTAAGTGATGACGTATGAACTCTGAAACTACTCTGCGTGTTTTTAACATATTTTAATGTTTTGGTTTCTTGTTCTATTTAATCTGAACAAGCCCTCTTTAGAGGAAGCAGAGATGAGGTAGAGGAGGGCCAGAAAGTAGAGCAGGAACGTGAATGCTCAGAGGAGGACAAACCAGCTTCTGAGAAGCTTGAGCAAGGGCAAAATGGGAGAACCCAACATTCATTATGGATAAGAAGTAATATGTAATATGTCTTGATGCATGCTCAGTCATCCAGGTAAATAATTCTGTTCACGTAGTGTTTTCATTAGAAGAAATGTTTTGTCACTCATCCAAGTGACTTCTTCAGTCTCAGCTGACTGCAGGTTTCCCCAATCTTATAAACAGCACATTTGCACAATGACTGAAACCAGCACCACTGAAGGAACAATGAAAACGGGACAACCTGCAGACAGAAGAAGTCACTTGTATGAATGACGAAGCATTTCTCCCACTAAAAGCGCTACGTCCAGATGAACAGAGCACTCTGTAGTTGTGATTTGGTACAGGCGTATGAAGACAATCATTCTTCTATGGTCTCGGCGGGATTGAGTCCATCTTGTTACATTTAAGAGAGCTCTCACTTTCCAGAGGGCATCATTTGTTTACCCTGATCAGAGACATTAGGATCTTTTGCTACTTTGAAGGACTGCTTAAATTTAAAGAATCTATCTTGACTTCTTGAATTGGCTGGAACTAGGAACTACTAGTTTTGTAGATATGCCTTAATAAACAATACACTCTGACTTAATCTCAGTTTTGTCTCCTTTTGTCTGTGTTTGGTTTCTCATCAAATTACTGTTATGCACTGTTGTGAACTTTATCTGTCTCTGATTTGTCCATTCCTAAAGTTTTTACTGTCTCTCAAATCTTTCATCTTAACACCAAAAATAATGTTACACTTTTTATGCTTTGTTTTATTTGTTTCTCATTTGTTTTTAATTTATCAAGCTTACAGCTGAGCATCAATTGCAATGGATCCAACAATGGCATTGTCACTCAGGAAAACACTCCAGTGGGATCTAAGATTGTTTGTGACAAGGACAGGAGTGTCATCTCTGTGACCCCGGAGCTTTTCAAAATCTTTATAAAAGTATGTTATTCCTAAACACGGGAACAGGGCTTGAAATTTGCTATTTATGAATGTACTAGTATGAACTACGACAAAATTTGCTGCACGTTTCATGCCTCTGTTGTTCTTCAAATTTTCAAACATGATATGACTACGTTCTGGCTTCACGTGTTTGGTCACTTGTTAAATTGTTGCTTGTTCCTGGATCCTTAAAGGATTAAATCAAATCAGTTCCTAAATACAATGAGTAGTTGTCTTTAACACACTGTATGTTACAAACACTGTAACTGTTGCTCTTTTTGTAATTTATAATCTGTTGATGTCACTTCCAGGAGAATCCTTTCTCAAAAAAGAGATGGGACACTTGTTCAATTGTTGGGAGCGGTGGGATTCTGACAAACAGTGGCTGTGGAAAAATGATTGATTCAGCTGATTTTGTTATTAGGTGAGAAAGATGTTCACTGTACAGAACGGAAATTATGATGAGGACTTTTCTCTATAAGTAATATTTTATGTTTTTTTCAGGTGCAACCTTCCTCCTGTGGAAAACGAATTTCACAATGATGTCGGCATGAAGACTAACCTTGTGACAGCAAACCCAAGCATCTTCATGAATAAGTGAGCAATTAATGAACCCGACATCGAACTGACTTGTTAGTTTATGTCTTGTTGCTTTAAGTCATGCATTAATTTGCAGGTATGGGTCACTGATGGGACGTCGCCGGGCGTTTGCAGACAGTCTCCACCAGTATGGCAACTCCCTGCTTCTCTTTCCTTGCTTCTCCTATGGTGGTACTCGTCCGGTGTGTCAGCGGGCTGTGTATGCCATTGAGGACATGGATATCCCTATCCAATCAATCTTCTTAAATCCTAGGTATCTTGAAAGACTGGTCAAATTCTGGGAATCTCTGGGGTTAAAGGAACATCGACCTAGCACTGGGTTATATATGACTAGTCTGGCACTGGAAGTTTGTGAAACGGTGCATCTGTACGGATTCTGGCCATTTAGTAATCACCCAGATAGACTCTTTCCCCTGACTAACCATTACTATGATAATGTACCCTATGATAGGAAAGTCCATGCAATGCCAAATGAGTTTTCCCACTGGGTGGAGCTGCATAATAAGGGTGTGCTCAAGCTTCACCTTGGGGACTGTAAATCAGATCAGGTCTAGTTTGAATGTTGGAATAATAAAAAAGAATATGTTCAAGTATCCAACTGAGAGGCCAAGACATTTGCACTCAAATCCAAATGTATTAGAGAGATGTACGCTACATATTATTTCAACAGTCTTTCTTTTAATTATTGTTCCATTTCATGTGTTAGAAATAAGGTTTTTTTGCTAAAGTTTATTTTTAACATCATCTGCAATGCATGGTCATGATAAAGTTGATACACTCCTCGTTAGAAGGAGGGTATAATAGGCTACAAGAAAATAGAGACTTTAAATAGAAATTGAGAAATCACCATTTACTTTTAAGCCACTACTTCTGTAACAACGTTTATATTACTATGCTAGTGGTCACTTTTGGTACTGCAACAAAGACAATTGTCTGCAGCACTGACTGTTGACACTTTCAAACATAAACATTTTCAAGCATTTGTAAAAGGTTAAAAATGTGTGTTTGAGCCAGAAATATGAGTTAAACTAATAGTTAAAAAGTTAAGGGATAAGAAGCAGGAGGTCGCAGCAGATGGCCCCGCCCCTCCCTGAGCCTGGTTCTGCTGGAGGTTTCTTCCTGTTAAAAGGGAGTTTTTCCTTCCCACTGTCGCCAAAGTGCTTGCTCATAGGGGGTCATATGATGGTTGGGTTTTTCACCATATGTATTATTATAGGATATACTGTACAATATAAAGCGCCTTGAGGCGACTGTTGTTGTTATTTGGCGCATATAAATAAAATTGAATTGAATTGAATTGAATAGAAGAGCATTCATAACTTATTGGGATTTAAGTTCAGTTCATGTCTTCAAACAAGGTAAAAAAGGGACACCCAAGTTATATTGTTTGTGCTTATTATGTCTTTAATTGCTGAATCAGTGTTATCCACTACACTTTACATGTTCTATTGCATTACTTAAAGATACCACTAGATGGCGCATAATGCTCAGGAGGAGCATAAACCCCCTTTGAGGCAAATCTGCAGAATAAATCCTGCAGTTGAAACTGTAAACAAGCTCATGATTTGTGCCTCTTTATTTTAATACACAGCTGCAGGATCTAGGATTGCACACCTCCCGGCCACCTGTCAGACCAGGGGGCACAACACAGTAAACTTATCAATTCTAAATCCACAGAAAATTTACAGTTTTAAGACTTTGTAAGTTTGTTTACCTGTGAGCCTGTAGTACATTGTATTTGTTACAATGCAGCTAAAGAGTCAACTGTCACAGCAAGCTAGCTTTCACTAGATTGTTCTTTAAAACATACAGATGTGGCTCTAATCCATTTGTTGTCAGTTTTTATGACAGGCACAGATTCATCGTCATTGTCTTTATGGAAAGAATGTACATAAATGCAGTTAAGTTAAGGGGCGATTGTGGCTCAAGAGTTGGCAGTTAGTCTTGTAATTGGAAGGTTGCTGGTTCAAGCCCCGGCTCGGACAGTTTTGGTCGTGGTGTCCTTGGGCAAGACACTTCACCCACTGCCTACTGGTGGCGCCAGTGTCCGGCAGCCTCGCCTCTGTCAGTGCTCCCCAGGGCAGCTGTGGCTACAATGTAGCTGCCATCATGTGTGTGTGAATGGGTGGATGACTGAATGTAGTGTAAAGCGCTGTGGGTTCCTTAGGGACTAGAAAAGCGTTATACAAATACAGGCCATTTACCATTTAAACATTTGTCTAAAGAACTTATATATATGATAAAAATCTAATTTATATCTATTAAATATATAAAGTATTACCCTGAACAATGAATTTGTTTTGTATTTATCCATGAAATTAAGTCAGTGAAAAAAACACTTTATATTTGAATTTATTAACTTTGCTGCTTCACATGAATTTTGTTAATAATGAGCATTACATTTGTTTTTTAATTTTCATTTAATTACACACAGCAACAGAATGACTCACAATTGTGCAACTTACAGGCAAATATCACAATCAAACACAGCACTTGCAACTGCATCAAAAGCAGGATCTGTTTGAACATTTATCCTCACAATATATGTAATATTTACTTCTTTTTCTTTGATCAAACTGACATAACAGCAATAAACTGAAGAACCATGTAGGAGCAAAGCAATCAGCCATAGAAGTTTAAAAGAAAATCTATAAGTGTCCAAGAAACCCTGTGTCCACAGACACTGAAAAATACGCTAAGATGAATGTGTGCAGCTGCATAATTTGAAAGATATAATACTATGGAGGCATGCTTAGTTTGAAAAACAACTGAAGGAAAGTCTCATAAATTCAATTTCCTTGAATCAAAATGTACAAATAGACACACGTACAGTTTGTTCTAAAAATATTCTGTGCAGTGTCTGAATGATGTTCATGCTGTTTACAGTCTGGTTAGGTGAACAGAAGTCTGCACTGGTTTGCCACAACGCCTCAAATTTTTGATCAGAATTCTTTGTAAAACCCACAGAACCACACGGGAAGAACAAAAAAAAATGAGACCAAAGGTATCTGATTCTGCAGAGAAACCAGATCATTGCTGTGGTGATAAAGACAATTATTATTATTGCTTTTTGTTTTAGTCTTTAGAGTTTACATTTTTAAAGGTTTTTTTTATAAAAAATCTTTCCGCTGTTGAATTGATTTTCTTGTCTCACAAAAGTTGAGTGACTCTAACTCCATGTAAAGAAAAGAAGATATCTACTAATCTGTTATACAAGTAATTGTCATCTGGGGTGTTGTGTGGACCGATTCGAGACCCTCAGCTGGATTGCAGTGGTTGGACTGGTGGACTACATCTGTTAGGGGGGAGATGGCATCTGGCTCTGATGGAAACTCTGGAAAGACGAACATTATTATGTCAATTTAACAGGTTTAAACACAGTTCTTGGTGTTTTCTTTTTTCTGCTCCATTAATTAAAGAAAGTGCATCTCAGCTGTTTCAACCCCAAAATATGCTGCGCCAAAAACTGGTCCGCCCCAAGAATCGAGCGCCCTGGCACAAATGCCAAAAAGTCACAGTCTATATATGCCTACAGGCCAGTGGACACTCTTTCAATGATGAGGATGTACACATGAAAGCTGGTTTGAGCAGGAAGTCAAGGAGACCATTTATGTGAAAAGGGTCTAAGGGTACATCTGTCACCATCTTACAATGCTGTGATTGCAGCCATTCCCCAACTCTCTGTGAATGGTACTCATGGCCATTGATCAGTGTCCTTTGTTCATTGTTTGTCATTCAGTGGTGCTAATTTTAGTCATTATGCAAATGTTTATAAGGTTGTGAAAACCTACAGTCAGTTGAGACTGAAGAAGTAACTTGGATGAGTGATGAAAGATTTCTCCCACTGAAAACACTACGTGCAGATAAACAGAATCAACTTCATGGAAGGAACAATCAGAAGGTTGGTGGTTTAATCCTTAGCTGAAAATGAAACCAGTCCATTTACAGTAACAGTGTCCTTTTGATACAGACTACAATATCAACATGCTGGAATCTTGTTCTGATTCGGAACAATGACAGAGACAAATGAGAGAAGCCGTACCTGTTGGCTTTGATTTGTTTCTCTTGTCTTTCACGACTTGTAAATAAGTGGTGTTTTTTTCCTCACTGTTGAGTAGAGTGCAGCCCGATTTGTCCCTGCAGAACAAAACACACACAGAGGACATCAATGCAAGTTATACAGCCTGAAAACTACCTCTGCGGCTGATTTGAATAAAACTAAAAAAAATCATTCATGTCCTTTATCTATATCTATGTGTTCTTTTTAGTATCAGTCAATTTACATCTGTATATGTAAATTGACTGATACATAAAAAAGCTGGAGAGGCTGAGGATGATGGACTAAATTCTGGAGGCTCATGTCTATTAATAAAAAAGCACTGGAGTGTGTTCATCAGAAACTGGAATCCACAGAGCTGTTAGTTTCCTGTTAATCATAGGCTAAAAACAATAAATGCTCCCCGTTATGGTTCATCAACAAACACACAACAACTACTTTCATCGACCTGTTTAAAAAAAATACTTAGCACTTTATGCTCAAGTGGGGTCTGGAGACTATTCCAGGCTTAGTGTGACAGATGCGATACAAAACAGGCTGTAGCAAGACAAACTATCCACACTCAATCACAATCACTGGAGAATCACCAATCAATTTCACTCATATGTCTTAGGCAGTGGGACTAAGCTGGAGTGCCCAGAGAGAACCCACACAGACACAAGGAGAATGATGTAAACAGAAAGGTCAAAGGTCAATTGGCGGTCAAAAGGTAGCTGAAGGATGAGCTATTTGTTTATTTGAGTGATTTATTTATTCGATTCAGTAAAAGGACTAGATATTACAGTCCCTGATAATGCATTGCTTTAAATGGCGAGAATCTTGAGGGATGGCTGTTATGAGGAAAGGCAGCCCAGAGACATCGTTGTGTGCCTCAACTTTCGGTCTTTTATCCAGGCTAACCTGCCATTTTTAGGAGGATTAGAGATCAGATCTAGTTATCATATTAAGATTTGGGACACATCGTCAGTAGTCGACCTTGGATTCATCGGGTGTTTCGGCCATTATCATTAGACACCCTCATCAAGGAGGCCCTGCCAGGGTTGATCAGACCCTGGAGTGTGTCACTGGTTTATGTTAAATTGTTACTTCTCTTCTTCTTTCTTCTGTTTAGTTTCCTACAGTTTATTTTCCTATCTATTCACTGCAACTGAGAAATAATGCTTACCTCTTTAGCATTTATGAAGCCCTACTTCTTTAAAGGGATAGAAAAGGTGATAGAGAGAAATAAGACAAAAGGGACGAGATAGGAGAGAGCAGAGAGGAGAGCCGGAAGGGGGGCGCCTGATCTGGCTTCCCACACCTCCCCGCTGGATTGGGCTGTACGCTCTACCTCCCCACTGCCTCCCAGAAAAGGGAAGAAGAGCAGAGGGGAGAAGAGCAGATATTCATATTTATTCATTTATTTGGAGAAACAAAGAAAATGAACACCACCTCTGCTCTGTCCGATGTCATATAAGACGTTACTGATTGGGTTATCTTCTTTAGCTTCCTGTCGATTGGCTGAAGAAAACCAAAAGGAAAAGCAGTATGACGCTGTGCAAGTTTTGATGACACGTTTAAAGTCATTGATATACTTGTACATAATTCTGAAAAAACAAAACCTGGGTCAAATCCAGAGGTCCAAGTGTCACCTTCAGGTTTTCTAACAACACAAAGTTTAATGAACAGAACTATTAAAGTAAGTAAAGCTGCAACACAGACTGTTAAAAAGAATGACAACACAGAGACAACAGGCAGGGAGGGTGATGGATGACAAGAGGTGCAACCAGGAGGAGGTGTGGATGTAGGTGGAGGTGTGGTGGTGTCTTCCCCTAAAATAAAGCAAACACAGTCATTAAGTTGTCGTCACATTGTGAATGTTGAAACCTGCAGAAACACAGACAGGTGAGTGTGTCACCTGTGACAGTGATCCAGCTGGGTGGAGACTCTCCATGACCGCTGATGTCACACTTGTAGAGGCCTTCATCAGACCTGGAAACATGCTGGATGGTCATGTGACCTGTAGGCTCTTTTCCGATGAAGACGCCATCTTTGAAGAAAATGGCTGGGAGGTTGGAGGGAGTGGTCTTTGTTTTACAGAGCAGAGTGACGTCATCTCCCTCCATCACAGGGAGGACAGGACTCTGCAGGATCACTGATCCACCTCAACACAGAGACAAACTACAGCATTTCATCCATTTACACACAGCTTCATCAACACTAACTCCACACACTCAGCTTACCAGTGACTGTCAGGTTAACCATGTTACTGATGGGACCCTCTCTGGACTCACACCAGTAAACTCCACTGTCCCATGTAAAGAGATCGGTGATGTTACAGGAAGAACTATAATTTTTTCCCCACAAATCTCCACACTGAGTCCTGTTTTCCGTGCTTGTGTTTCTCCTCAGAGTCCATCCAGCAGAGCTGTCGTCCTCCTCACAGCTCAGAGACACAAAGTCTCCTTCAAAGAGCTGAGAGCTGCTGGGACTCACAGTCAGACGAGCTGTGAGAGTTACAATAAAAATTATGTTGATCTTTTTAAAAATAATGCCACAAAATTATTTCTACTTTCAGTAGTTTTACATTAGTGATCAGCACTGAAAGAAGCAGTAACAGACTTGATCATTTAACATAATTGGAATAAATAAATAAATGAGGTTACTGACCTTGATTTGCTGCACAGCTCAGCACTAAGATCAGAACTGAAGAGAAATAAAACAGTTCACTGAATCACCGAGAGGAAAACAATTTAGTTTTCTAAAGGTAACCAAGGAACAAACTCTGGTGGCTCCTTTTATTATGTGGCAACCACATAATAAAAGGAGCCACTAGATGGAAGAAAAAGAAGATAGAGATGGATAAGATGCACTGTAGAATCCAGCCAACAACATCACCAGACAAGCGAGGAGAAACAAGACTACACAGTAAAGAGACGTCCAAAAGTATAGTGAGAAGTTTGGATACACCTGCAATGAGATCAAGATGCAGAGATCCATGCCATTCATATATAGTTTCTTTTTCTTTTTTAATGTGCAGGGCAAAGAGGGCATATCATAAAAAAATACAGACAAGGAAAAGATGTTAAAGAAGGGTATGTTGCATCTGGGTTATAAAGTATTGAACCTGGGATAGCATTTTATAGGGCAGACACCTCCAAGAACTACAAAGTAATGTCTTGATTTTTTTTTCTTTTTTATGCTGCTACTGTGCAAGAAAACTCTGCAGTCCTAAAAATGAAACCTGAGCAGTTAAAGTGTTTTCATCAGAAACAGGAAGCTAGATCACCACACAGCTGCTAGTTTCCTGTTAATCACAGACTGAAAAAATAGATGCTCCACACAGAGCAACGCTCCATCTTAGTGTTAAACGCAAACGCAGAACAACTGCGTTTGTGTTTAACACTCATAGTACTACCTGCTCTACTTCCTGAGCTAAACCTTTTAGTTTTATTCACTAAAGCTGAAAGTGACTTTCATGCTTTACTTGTATTGAGAATGACTTAATAATCTTGAATTAGAATACTGATTGCTAATTTAAGCTGGCAGCTGTTTAACAGACAGTCTGAGCCACAGCTTGCCTCATTGGTGAGACTGGTCTAACCCATTTACTGCAACCTCAGAGGAAAGGATACCACACTGCTGCTGCATTACCAAACAAGTTGTCTGCAGGCACTGGTGACATCATACTGCTCAATTCACTCACTGAGACCACAGCCTCACCTCAGGTTTGACAGCATTTCTAGCAGGTAACAGCAGACGAATTGAATGTGAATTGAGGCTGCAGTTTGGGGAAAGTCTCAGAGGGGACTGGGGGCCGGGGTGGGTATATCCACATATACTATCATATGTGGATAAAGAAACAGTGGTCTCCATAAATGATCTCCAATTCTAAATGGATACTTTATATAACATTTCTTGCTAGTACTGGTTTCAACCATCCTTTGCCTTCTTCATGGCATAAATTTATTCACCTCAGAGAATTTGGTCTATATTGGCAAGATATCATCACACAGTTGCTGATTTGTCAGCTACTTATCCACAATTCAAAGATCTCTTTTCACCAAATCCAAAAGGTTTTCTAATGCAGGTGAATTGTTGCCTTAGTTTCCTGCTTCTAGCTGACAGGAGTAGCAGCTGGTCTCTTCATGTGGTGCTGTGGCACATCAGCTTTAACTTTCCACATGTTGGGTTGTCAGAAATGTTCTTCTGCACAACTTGGATGTAATAGGTGGTCAATCATACTGAGTTACAGCAATATGATTGGCCACTTGTTGTCGATTCAGTTTTGTTTATATAGCACCAATTTACAACGACATTCGCCTCAAGGTTTACCTCATATGGTTGTGTAGCAAGATAGTATTGTCATGATCCTGGGTCCTTTTGACCCAGCGTTTTGTGTTTTCTATTATTGTAATTTTGGTTCTGTTCTTCCTCGGTTAGTGTTCATTCTTTCCTACCAGTGTATCCCTGTGTTTAGTCTGCGTTTTGAGTCGGTGTCATTACGTGCATGTGTTTCCTGTTTTACTTTAAAAGTCTCTGTCTTATCTCAGTGTGTTCAGTTTACTCTTCCCCTGTCTCGTCAGGTCTGATTACTCCCGGCTGTGCTCTCCTTTTGTGTCTCATTCCCTCGTTATCCTTCTGTGTATTTAAACCTCATGTCTGCCTCTGTTAGTTGCTGGTCCGTCTGTGTTGTTTCCCCTCGATCTCCCTGTGTCTCTCCATGTGTGTTTCCTCGGACCTCCCTGCATCTTCGTTTCTGGTTTGCTTTGTTAGTTTTCCCAGTTTAGGTTACCTGTTAGTGTCACTCGCCATTTCTGTTTGTTTGCCTCACTGTTAATAAATTCTTACCTGCACTTGAGCTGCTGCTGCCCGGTCCTAATTAACTTCCACACGGCTTGCACCCGCAAACCGTGACAGCATACATCAACACTGGCAACACCTCATTCTTCATTCATTTAGCCTACTTTTTATTTTATTGCTTATTTATTACTGTATATCTCAAAAATCTCAAAAAGTTGATTCTGTTCATCTGGACGTAGCGTTTTGTGGGAGAAACTCATCCAAGTGACTTCTTCAGTCTCAGCTGACTGCAGGTTTCCCCAATCTTATAAGGTATGACTGAAACTAGCACCACTGACGAACAATGGACTGTGAAGTCAGTTCAGTGATCATTAATATGCAAATTGTCATGACCACTGATCAATCACAATATTGATCAAGTTCGTCCTCAAGATGTTCTTAAGATGAATTCAGTCTGACGTAAATATTTTGTACCTTCTCCATAATAACTCATCAACAGCAGATGGTTAAAGTACAGAAATGCAAACAGAGAGAATCTACTCACAGAGATAAAGCAGAAATGTTTCCTCCATTGTTGCTC
Source organism: Oreochromis niloticus (assembly GCF_001858045.2). Classification (NCBI taxonomy): domain Eukaryota; kingdom Metazoa; phylum Chordata; class Actinopteri; order Cichliformes; family Cichlidae; genus Oreochromis; species Oreochromis niloticus. The sequence goes on from NC_031967.2 coordinate 55,086,663, forward strand.
TTAGTAATCTGCAGTTTCTCATCAGCAGTGACAATATATAGCTACCTGGTCCTTCCTCTTCATATATGTCTGTTTCCATATATAAAAGCATGTGTCATAGCCCCTGTTGGGTTATTTTAGGGCTCACAGTTCTGTCAGATTGTTGACACCTGTGGTCGTAATCAGGATGTTAAATCAACTGTTTGCTCACTCTTCACCTTGCTTAGTTTTCTCTCTCTTTCTCCTTCCTTCTACCAAGCAAGAGCTCGAAATCAAGTTCAGATTTCTCTGGCATTAAATTATTGTTTTTCAGAGAGAGAGAAAAAACTAAACTAACTTATGTTTGGGAGCTTGGTGGTCCCTGCTGCTATATGTAAGGGGCTACTAGCCCAGCTATGTAGGGGTGAAGAGCCGCACAGGCTGCCCTGAACTACTAAAGGGTGGTGGGATCTGAGTCCGTAACCCCCCCTTGGTACAGTTGACCCTGATACTTAATTCTGTAAGAATGGTTTTAGCTATCTGGCTGCTACAGGCACAGAAGAAGGGCTCCGGGGCCCAAACCTGCGAAACAAACAGTGCCTGGCGCGCTGAATATTAACACAGCCTCACTTACCTCCGTTTCTTTCTGTACCTAACCAGACAACTCGGGTGCCCCTACTCCAAGGCAACCTGGGTTGGACAGAAGCATACAACAACGACTTTTTAAACAACGTGGCCCCTTTTATTTGTTCGGATGGCCCTCCTGAAACAAGACTGATTATCAATGTTAACAGGGCCCTGGAGAGCAAAGGGCGACAGCAAGGAAACTCCCCAAGACCACAGAAATAAAAGAAATAAAATAAAATAAATCAAACAGGCTGTTGTGACACAATGTTGAGAGTTCTCGATCCCTCCCAACCCACACTAGCCACAGGAAAAGGGCGCGAAGATCACAATACAGCAGAACGATTAAGGTTAACACAGAAATTCTTTTATCTAGAATGGTTAACACAGCTTCGTCACATTACTTGCAATGTCCAAACAACAACACAAAAAAATAGTTCCAGTCTTTACAGTCCGATCCAGTGAATTGTCCCTGGTATGTGGAACCAATAAACAGTTCTAGGGGTAGCCGTCGTGAACCAGAGTTCCAGTCTGTTAGGCTGCCCAGAAATTCCACAGCCGGAGCAGAACATCCAGTCACAGGTGCGCAAAAAAAGCAAAGAAACAAAGAACACAGAAACTGTACCTTCGCCTCCCGGGAAACGGGGCGTGAAGAACCAACGGGTTAGAAAAGAGCGATGCTCTCACATAGCTGGAGCAGGGTGTACGACCAGAACGTCGTCTGAGTGGCAGGGTAATCCAAACACCGCCGACTCCTGAGGTCCTAAACCTCGGGTCCGCGGAATGTATCGGAGCTCCGGCAGTCCCTGGGCAGTGCGAAGCGAAGCCGTCCAACTCCCCTCCCGGAAACACGCTAGCCCTTTGCCAGGCAGCCAACCATGCTGCCTCGCTTTCTATACGTGCTCTACAGTCAAACTCCTATAGCGATGGGAAACTGAGGTGAGTTAAAAGGGAACGGCCGCTAGCCTTAGCTCTCACTTAGCTCCCCTGCTCACGCTATCTCCGTCGACACTACACCCCGGCGCCGCGCGCGGTAACCGGAGTCGGATTCCACACACAGAGGGAAACTCCGCATAGACTCACTGCGGTACTGTCTGCTGCCCCACTAACCTCCTGGTTACTCTTTGTTTGGGTTTTGTTCTGACCGTGGGACTTTCCTGGTCTCTTCGGCTGTAGAGGCACGTGCGCGATCGGTACCGCACACCCGCTCGCTCCCGACAGCGCACCTCCCTGTTTTTGCGCGCCCACGGGCTCTCCTAAATATGTAATTTCCTCTTGGCTTATTCAGACAGGCTGCTAAAGACCCTACATGGCAGTTTTCCACAAGTTATAAGTATGTGCCCTCACATTTCCCCCCAGCTAAACCCTGCCACACCAGCGATGTCTCCGACTGTGCATCCCTGTAACAAACACAGAATAACACATATTAACTCACTTGTTCAGTAACACTCTATATCATTCACATATGACTTACATTACATTGCAAATGAACATAACAGTGGCCCATTACTTCATCTCATAACATAATCCCTATACCTTGCAGGGGGGACCCCTCTGGTTCGCCTCAATGGACGCTCAGACTGCAAAACTTCACCTCGCTCTTCCTGCATTTCGTCACTCGTCACTGAGGCCCCATCACTCTCCTCCTGTTCACTTGGAGTCACAGTTGCTTGCGCTTCCCCCGCTAAATCTGGCTCCAACCCCTGGGAAACACAATCACCAACATCGTCGACCCCGGGGGCAATGTCAGCGTTCGGATTTGACACACACGGGGGTGGCGGAACACAAACAACCTCCATGCAGTCTGTATCCGACTCCACTTCTGCTGGGAACCTATTGACATGCCTTAACCGCCATATCGGCGCTTGAAAAGTATACAATTTGAGCTGATCTCTATGTACGACCTTCACTGAGCCACCTCTCTCTCATTTGATTGTGAACACAGGAATGTCAGGGTGGTTCTGCTTCACCACCAAATAAGGGTTTGGTTCCCATTTATCCTGTATCTTATTCCTACCCCTGGGCTTGTGGTTGCGCAACAGCACCCGGTCACCTGACTGAAGCAGAGCGCTGCGGGACTTTTGATCATAGATTCTCTTCCTCTTCCTCGAGGCCTCCTGAGCAGCTGAGTTTGCTACCTCCACAGCTGTCCTAAGCCTCTCATGGTGATCTCTGACCTAATCATCCAGATTGTCTGCCTCAGGTTCCCTCATATCTTTTCCTCCCATGACGTCAAGGGGCATTCTTGCGTCCCTCCCGAACATGAGGTAGAAAGGTGCATAACCAGTGGAGGAGTGCACACGAGTGTTATATGCCATAACCAACTCTGGCAAGTATGTTTTCCAATCCCTTTTTTTCTCTGGTGGCAGTGTTCTAAGCATATCGTGCATGGTCCTATTAAACCTCTCACACTGCGCGTTGCCCTGCGGATGGTAGGGGCTGGTGCGACTCTTGGCAATCCCATAAGCCTTACACAACTCTTTTATGACACTAGCCTCAAAATTTCTTCCCTGATCTGAATGCAATCGGGCTGGACACCCGTAGTAGGCGAATTAGTGCCTTAGCAAAGCATTTGCCATCGTCTCGGCAGTCTGGTTTCTGGTGGGGACAGCAACTGTGAACCTGGTGAACATGTCTGTAAGAACAAGGACATTTTCATATCCCCCACAGGACTTCTCCAGCACCGTATAGTCCATAGCAAGGACCTCCAGGGGTGCTGTGACATTGCTGCAGGTCATTGGGGCCCTGTGGTTAGGAAAGATATCCTTTGCCAATGCACATCGCTTACATTGCTGAACCCAGTCTTGAACATCTTTACTCATTGTAGGCCAATAATAGCTCCTCCTCATCACAGCGAGGGTACTCTTTGCACTGAAGTGCCCCCCATGCTCATGCTGGTTCTCATATACCTTACGTTGCAAGGTCTCTGGGACAATGAGCTGCCTGATCTCTTCTCCATCACGGGGGTCTCTAACATGCCTATACAACACACCTTTATAAAGCCTAAGGCGGTCAAACTGCTGGTGAAGTCGCCTTGTGCCCGGTGTTAACATGTAAAGTTCAGCATGGCTCATCCCAGTGCCCCTCTCAATCACCCGATACACGGGCCCAACAACGGGATCATTTTTCTGTGCCGCTTCCACCTCCTCCCAACTTTGCCCACCAAGAGCTTTCCCCGCAGTCAATTGCACCCTGGCCTTCAGGTCAGTCTTACCATCCCCATCCGCACTAGCAGGCCACAGACACGCATGCACTTCCTCAGGACCCACTTTAATAAAGTCCTTGTCTGTGTCCTCCTGCTCAGGTTCCTCCTGGTCAGGAATCCTGGAGAGGACGTCTGCATTCGTGTTTTGCCGCCCGGGCTTGTAACACACCTCAAAGTTGTACTCAGCGAGTTGTGCTACCCACCGCTGCTCAACAGCCCCCAGATTAGCCGTTGCCAAGTAGCGCAGCGGGTTATGGTCCGTAACCACCGTGAACTTGGCGAACATCAGGTAGTCCCTGAATTTCTCGGTAACAGCCCATTTAAGCGCAAGAAGTTCCAGTTTAAATGTGCTGTAATACTTGTCGTTCTTTTCGGAGCCCCTTAGCCCACGACTCGCGTAGGCTACCACACGCTCGACGCCCCCTTGCTTTTGACTAAGCACAGCCCCGAGTCCATGCAGACTCCCATCTGTGGTCAATATGAAGGGTAGGCTAAAGTCGGTGTAGGCCAGGATTGGTGGGGACATTAAACACCGTTTCAGCTCATCCAATGCTTCCTGGCACTTGCCAGTCCAAACAAACGTCTGGACGCCCCTTGTCGTGTCTTTCGACCCCTTCCCAACCAGGGCATGCAGAGGTTTAGCCAACTGAGCAAACCTTGGCACAAACCGCCTGTAGTAGCTCATAAATCCAAGCACCTGCCTCACCTCTCGCACGCTCCTTGGGACAGGCCACGTCTCCAGGGCCTTGACCTTTTCTTGATCTACCTGGACGCCTTTAGCAGAAATCACATGGCTGTTAGAGTGAATTGTTAAATGTTTGTCATTTTTATTCTTACCATTTGTACTTTAACTGTGTGTTGAAAGGAATTCTTTTGTTCTCCCCTCCTCAGATTCTCGAGGTTCTGGGTGAGGGGCTATAGTGTTTTATTGCCGATACATCCTATCTGGAAGATCTGCTTCTTTTGATGTGGTAAAACTTCCTGCCCTTTGTATGGCTTCACTGTGTTATCTAGGGTGAACCATAGATTGGGTGTGGGGAGGTTACCCTCTTTATGACCTAGGATGTTGTTCCTGCTTTATGACCCTCTTGGTCAGCAGCGCACACACACACACACACACACACACACACACGCACTTACAAAACCACAGGCAGGGTATTCTTTGTTCACATGTATACCTATAAGATGTCATATGTTAATGAACCTATGCATATTCATGTCACCACAATAAAAGAGCAGTGTTACGGGAGAGCGGACGAGAGCAACTGGGGTCAAGCGAAGGAACGGCGCCTGTCCAGTTCTCTCCCGTGCACGTGAAACATAAAGAATGTTGCCTACTCGTGTCTTGCTTTGCTGTGTAATCACATTGCCTTCAACGTTCCAGCGAATAGGTTTAAGCTACAAACCTATCATTAATTGGTCCTTCGAGCCGGATCCCTGGAGTCGGCATTCACCGAGGAGAGAACCCTGACGTCAGCGAGACGTGAGAATTTGTCATCAGGCCGGTGGATTAGCTGTCTGTTTTCTCTCTTCGATGAATGACGATCGGCGGGATCCGAGGCTGATATTACATGCTACGCAACACCGAGTAAGTTTCAAGTCTTTGCCACTGTGTGCGGCAAAGCACGCATCCACTGTTTGCGGTTGCGTTGAAAGTCTTTGCCACTGTGTGCGGCGAAGCACGCATTCACTATGTGAGACTGAGTTGGAAGTCTTCATCACTGTGTGCGTTAAAGCGCGTGATCACTGTTATGTAAGTCTTTGCCACTGAGTGCGGCAAAGCGCGCAGCCACTGCGTGAGACTGCGTTGAGAAAATAGGCCTAATTTTTGTTGTTTGTGAGCGAGGATATTTGTTGTGTTTGTGTGAATGCTGTGGAGCAAGCGTGGTCTGGGACACGGTTGTTGTTATCATGGGTTCCCGAGCAAGTAAGACTGCCTCACAGGGAGACAACACATTTTTGCAAGAATTTACTCCCAACAGTGCGAGGTATTTATATTCTCATAACTGTCATGAGCGTAAACTAGTCACGGGAGAATCTCAAATGTTAGAAGTTTTCAGGAAAACAGCAGCCTTGAAGAGCGTGTGGAGAAGGCCAGCCCACATCAGCAGCAGTTAAGCTATGCTCTGGTGAATGGCTTTCCCCACCCCTTGCTGACACAAAATGTTTAGATGATTTCCCTGATCAACAACAGCCTGTGCTCCAGACCATTAATTTAACCAGTTGTTAAAAGTAATCTGCATTAAGCTTAAGGTTGCTCAAATACAGTACAATGACATATGAGATGAAGTACAATAGGCAAATATTTTACCTAATTACGTGCATAGAGGCACTTGACCTGTTTGAAAACTGTCATCCTAATATGAGCCATTGTTGAGATATAGAGCACGCCTATGAAAACAACTAATATGCTGAACCCTGTGTGAAACAGCTGAAAACTGCATGATGGAGAAGCTGAGTTGAATATGAAAGTGTAAGTCTTTGCCACTGTGGGCAAAGCACGCAACCACTGTGTGAGGTTGCGTTGCTGTCTCTTCTGAGCTGATGAGCAAGCTACACATTATCAGATCAGGAGCTGCTGAGAACTCATCAAAGAGAGAGAAACAGAACTATGATAACTGGAGTATGTAGCGTATCCGTGAGTTCAGCTTCGTCTTTCAGATGCGCAGCAGTTTTCCTGTATCTTCACTCATGTGTGTAGAGTGTTCATAGCATCAGCATTATGTTTTTGTTTATTTGCTTTGTTGGGTTGAAAACTAACTAAATAAACTTGTGATCATACTTATGGATCACCATGGCACATATCATCAGCCATGTGATTTATTTATGCAGATGAAAAAAGTGAGTGTGAATGTGCCTGATGTCACAGTGTGTGTGTACGGTGTGTAAACGTAATTGTCTCCAATTGTGAGAGCGGTGATTCTGTAGGTCACCAGCTAGTGTAAAGAAAGAAAGAGTAAAAAAGAGACAAAATCTACATTGTAGATGAAAAATCATAGGAAAAAGGTTTTGTGTCTATCAGCCAAGAACAACTACAATCTTATTTTCTGCTTTTAAGAAAGAAGAGTTCAAAAGATAGAGAGAGAGAGAGTTCTGTGTGTTGTTTAAGCAGAGATGATAATAATGAAAATGTCTTAGTTTTGTCACTTTCAGATGAAAAGCAGACGTGAATCAATTTTCCACATGCAGCAGTCGGAAGAAAGTTATAGTTTAACACTATTGGAAACGTTCAGGCCAAATTTCTGGCTAACTTATTTACAGCACCATGTGTTCCTCATCCTCACAAGCGAGCTCTCACTCCTCTCTGAAGACAAGGAATGCAGCCCCAAGAGAAATAACATGGCAGATAAAGAGACAGCAGCAAATCCTGAGCAAAGAGTCCCAGCAAGCAGCAGCAGTGTGGACAAACAGCATCGGAGAAGAAGAGCAAACCATCATCCTGACTGATTGGATGAATGACACTGTGTTTCCAACAAGCTGCAAAGTCACTGTGCTTGTGAAAAGGACTTTTGAGGAGAACTGAGGAGACTGTTGGAGTTTGACATTTGCCACTTTCGGAGTAAAATGGCAAGAAGAGACAGTGGAACAGGACAAAGCTGAAGAAGAACTGCCGGCTATTGGACTGTTGAAGTGGGAGAGGACAACAGAGTGAGAGTAAGTAAGGACACAGAGGAAAGCTGTTGTTTAATGTGGGAAATCAAAATTTGGGTTAGCAAACCTGGGGAAAAGAAAACTGACTGCTTAAGTGGAAAATTGTGAAGGAATCTGAACCACTGCAAAAAGAAACATACAAAATCACACACACAAGCAGAACATGCATTAACCCTACTAACACAAACACAAGAGAGTTCATGAAGATTAGACAACATCTTAAACATGTGAGTCTGTTTATCACCTGGTGTGATGCAAAGATCAGTGGACTCATAGCACATTAGTTAAGAAAGGATCAAATAATAGCAGAGAAGTGTGTAGGAAAGGCAGCTTTAAGAACTTGCAGCTCCAGACACGTTGATTAAACCTGCTTAATAACACAAACATACATGCAATGAAAATCAGCTTGTTATCTCTCATCAGTGTTAAAATAGTGTAAATTTAACAGGCACTTGTTATCAAATGCTGAATTTATCCAATGCTGACAATTAACTAACTATGTTGCAGGACAACAGTTTAATTTTTGTGAAAGGGAAAAAAGATTCTGGTTTGACCAACCAGTGATCAGACAATAAATTTAGTTGTTAATATAGTAAACTGGGAGATGCTTTCTGCCTGACTGATGCAGCACAAGTAATTTACTGTATGAGGGAAATTCTATTTTTGTGATAATATTTTGAACATGCATTTCTGTTGTCCTGTCATCTTAGTGGGTTAATAGCTGATATGCAAATTAGTTGATGGTTCTTAGATTAATGAAAGGTGACTGAATTCTAGCACGAGTGAATGGGATGTGTTGGAATGGAGACTCTAAAACACTGAGTTTTGTGATGTGCGAGTGAATCCTGCACCCAGATACACAACTCTGAATACATAAGAACAAACTTCTTTTGCGAAATGCATGACAACATGTCACATGTTTTATGATGACAGGGAAAAAGGAAAACTAAATAAAATCTGTGGCCTAAATGAGTAAAAAGTACAGTCCTGGGGATTAAATTCATAGCTAATGAGACATGAGGCTTATGTTGTGTGTTGTGCGGCTGATGGTTGGGTTGGAGTTCATCTAGCTGATGATTTTTCTTTTGTTGTGAAGTTGAGCCTGCCAATTAGTATGATGGTATGATGAACCATGCTAATGGTATGATTTACCCTCCTGAGATGAGGAGCATGTGTCATGACTTAACGAGGCCTTTTTATTTTGATACTTTCACAGTGCACTGAAAGTTTTGTTTGATGATCTCTGTTTGAGCAGATCTGCACGATTAGAACAGAAGCGCTATACGACACGTCGTCGAGAAAATTGTTGCAAGTGAGCTTCTCCAAAAGATTGCAATGGGCTCTGGAGAAAGTCACTTATATGGGACAATTAGAAAATAGGTCCCTACCCAAAAAGGATTAAGCGAGATAATCCAATATAAAGTTCTTCTTTTCTTTTTGAAATGACGTCATTTTGCTGAGAAGTGGAAATGAAAATGCGACAATAATTTCCACTGTCAGCAAAGAAAGAATGAATGAATATGTGTGTTTCTCTTTTTTGGAGCAGAAAGAGGACAACAACATTTGAGGTTGCGTGAGCTTTGGCTGTACCGATTTAACCTTTTAAATGCCACTTTCTGTGTTTGTGCATCTACCAGGGGTGTTATTCACTACCTTGTGTTGCTCACAGAGGTAACTGTGAGAAAGTGTGTGTACACCTGCGCAGCGCTAACTTTTCTACAGCATCACAGTCTTCATGTGATTTGATCATGTGATTTATACCAGGACAGCTGGTTGATGTTTTCTACTACAGGATTTTTGGGTTCATGTGTGAAGAAAACTGTGTTTACAGGTTATGAGTTGGTGATGCTGTTACACTGTGTTGTTGGGGAAATGTTAAAGGTTACTTTGATGGTATGAATAACATGTGAGACATTTCCTGTGTTGAAACTAGTGTCACTTCTTTCCACAGTTATGGATGGCTAACTTTATGGTCTTTTTACAGCACCTCTGGACCCTGTCAACTTGTGCCTGACCTCCAGGATTGTCCATGTGTGTTGCTAATGTTTGTTTGTCTAAGAGTGCATGTAGAGGATTCAGCAGAGACGGACAAGTAACATGAGAAAGCAACTAAGAGATGCAGTGTTTGTGGAATAGTTTGATATGGGGCTCATTAGCTGGCCACTACTGAGCTCCTAGTGTTAAATACATGGAGTGACTTTGCTTAAGGGAAGTCACCGATTACATTAATGTTAACTGAGTACATGGATGATCCATGTCTGAGGCAAATTATGGCAATGATTGTAGTTTACTGATTTGAGAAAACCTGCACATGATACTTGTCCTGCTGATGCTGAGTGCTTTATTACTCTTATGATACAATTGTTTATAAGTGTGAAGTTTGATTTCACTTCCAGATCTTGTTTTCCAGGCCATGATGGTGTGTATGATGGCTCCAGGTGGAGCCAGGTTTTGAGCAGACTTACTGTGCAAAACACACTAACATCTTTTATTGCAGGGTTACGGCGCTGCTCCAGGGATGCCATGATGTTGCCTGGGACATGATCTAGCTAACCTTTTTCTTTAGGACAGGAATCTAGGTTTGATGAGTTGACTCATGGGAGTGTCCATGCGTCAAAAGGAGGGGTCGAGAATTACATGAAACTATGTTTTCTATGTTTTCTAAACTATGTTTTTATGATTTTTGTGTGATTAACAGTTAGTCAACAGGTATTAAACCTATGCAAGTGGTGCATCCATGTTCAGATGAGGCTTTGATGGTCCATAAATGAAGCTCACTGAACTAAAGAATGTGGTTTGATGATGATTGACATGCTTTAGAAGTTTTTCCTCCTAGCAAGGAAATACAGGTGCAGCAGTTAGAGTATTGCTGCAAGGAATCTCCTGAGAAATCTTCTGAGGCCCAGTGAGAAGCAACCCATTCCAGGCATAGCTGACAGTCCAGGCAGTGGTTGAGGTCAAAGGTTGAGCTGGTTGGGGCCCATCATGAGATCAGACTTTGGAGCCACAGCAAGGACCACGAAGCTGCAAAGGATGAGAGCTGTGCCAAGGGGTTTTCCCAGAGGCCAACAGAGGAGATTGTGGACGACAGACGGGCACCTGAAGGATGAGGGCAGCGTGCCAAGCTCCATCGACAGCGCAGGCGGAGTCCAAGGATGACATCATGATTCTGTGAGAAGCACAGGAACCAGAAGCTATGGTGGTGATGACAGCAGTTTCCTATGAACATCACCTAATGCTGTGTCACTGTACTGTGCATACCATCGTATGCACAGCACACTGAAGACTGCTGGGATCATAACAGCAGTAAGATAACTGGATCCAGCACCCGTTCCACAGAGGGTTTTCCTGCAGAGGATGGACAATGGAGGATATGTATCCCCCACAGGACAAGGAGGCCTAAAGTGAGGTGATGGGGGTTGGCAGAGGCCATAAAACTAGAGTGTTGACGAGGTCTGCAGCTTTGAAGATGAGACCCATGTTGACAAGCAATAAAACCACCTGGTATGTTTGACTGTTTATTCTACATACATTTGGACTCTGGTCCTATGGACAGTGATGGGAACATCTGGAGGAGACAATTATGACGCCCTATAGAGCTTAAACCACTCTACAGCGAGACATGCTATTTACATGTCTTGTGGAGGAGCACCACCAAGCTGGAGTGTTTTTGAAGTGTTGCTTTCTTATTTTAACTATTAAAGTAACAATTCATTTGTTTGCTTATGTATAGGATGCATTTTACCATGTATAAGATCACTGTTAACTAAAATGATTTCTGATACATTTGTTAATTATGTACTTTTACAACAATATGAAATGACTGAAATGAATGACATGACAGAGGCCTGTGTATGAATGATGCCTGCACTGAAAATGTTAAGCAAGAGGTGCATTACTGAGAATATACTACATAATTTGGAGCATAAAAATTACAAAACAGGAGGGAAATGTTAGAGTGAATTGTTAAATGTTTGTCATTTTTATTCTTACCATTTGTACTTTAACTGTGTGTTGAAAGGAATTCTTTTGTTCTCCCCTCCTCAGTTTCTCGAGGTTCTGGGTGAGGGGCTATAGTGTTTTATTGCAGATACATCCTATCTGGAAGATCTGCTTCTTTTGATGTGGTAAAACTTCCTGCCCTTTGTATGGCTTCACTGTGTTATCTAGGGTGAACCATAGATTGGGTGTGGGGAGGTTACCCTCTTTATGACCTAGGATGTTGTTCCTGCTTTATGACCCTTTTGGTCAGCAGCACACACACACACACACACACACACACACACACACACACACACACACACACACACACGCACTTACAAAACCACAGGCAGGGTATTCTTTGTTCACATGTATACCTATAAGATGTCATATGTTAATGAACCTATGCATATTCATGTCACCACAATAAAAGAGCAGTGTTACGGGAGAGCGGACGAGAGCAACTGGGGTCAAGCGAAGGAACGGCGCCTGTCCAGTTCTCTCCCGTGCACGTGAAACATAAAGAATGTTGCCTACTCGTGTCTTGCTTGCTGTGTAATCACATTGCCTTCAACGTTCCAGCGAATAGGTTCAAGCTACAAACCTATCAATGGCCAAGGAATTTAACTTCCTGCCACAGAAGGAAGCATTTGGTCGGCTTCAACTTCACCTCATGCTGCTTCAAACATTCGAACACCGTCTCAAGCCTCTCGCAGTGACTGTCAAAGTCCCGGGAGAAAACTATAATGTCGTCAAGATAGACAAGGAGTATATCGAAACTGAGGTCCCCCAGTACCATACCCATCAGCCTCTGAAAAGTGGCTGGGACGTTGCACAAGCCAAATGGCATCCGAATCCATTCAAACAAGCCAAATGGTGTTGTAACCGCCGTTTTTCCCCCGTCCACTTTGCTCATGGCCACTTGGAAGTAGCCTGCGGTCAGGTCCAGGGTCGAGAATAACAACGCGTTGCCAAGCGCGTCCAACGACTCTTCGATGCGAGGAAGTGGGTATGCATCTTTGCACGTTACTTCGTTCAGCCACCTGTAATCGCAGCAGAACCGAACACTTCCATCTTTCTTAACCCTAGAACACTATCGCTATAAATAGTAACACAATCACTACTGCCGGGTAGAGTTGGATGTCTCGAGACCGGTCTTGGTCTCGAGACCACTTTTACGTGGTCTTGGTCTCGTCTTGGTCTCGCTGTTTCGGTCTTCCGTTCTCAAATCGACATAGTGTTCGGGAGATTTGGAGTCAACCATTAGCGGAGCGGGGGGGTGGCTTACTGGGCTTAAGCCCGGGTCATTTTTTCAGAAGCATGGGGCACCGTCGTAAATTCCCCCTAATTTTGGTATGATCCGAGCTCAGGCACTAGGCGACTGAGCACAGCACGCATGTGAGCGAGGGGGGAGAAGCTGCTGCCTGCGAGTTTGCTGCAGACAGAGGAGAGCATAAGTTTGACCAGGTACCAAAGCAAATCATTCGTACTGAACTAATAATGTAAATATGACGGTGTATCACAAAAGATTGATATCAAACTGATCAGTTGGTTGCGTTACTTGCTCTTCGAGTGAATCAACAAATGGATAAATAAAAAGCCGAACAACAATGCTGATTTTTTAGAGAGTCTTAGCTTACATTTCATATTTTCAGTTCTTACCCTCCACGGCTAAACAAACTCTCTGAATCAGTTTCAATTGTGTACTGATGAACACAACAATGGACATGAGGAGCTTCTTTTAAAGAAAAAACTCAGGTAGATGTTATTTTATATATTATGCTTTGTATGTTGTTCAGTATATCTGTGCAAAACAAGAGGAATTTCAATACACAGCAGCATATTCACAGATGAAACAAGATATTTACATACACTTTAGGTAGAAAACATAAAAACTATTTTTTACTGTTAAACATGAATTTAGAGTAAACTTTTGTTTTAGATAAATAAACTAATCTTTTGAATTAGTTTAATGACAGAATAAAGAGAGACAGAGCTGTCTATTTTTATCCCTTTCATCAAATTTAGGAGTACATATACACTAAGTTTATTGTTAATTAATAAGAAAACTCCAGACGATTCCATTCTGAGCTGAAGAAGCTTCTGATAGGTTAGTAGAGTCCATGTGAGTAAATTGGTGGCACAGCTGTGGATGCATGTAAGACAAAACACAGAGCCTGTTTCTTTGAAATGGGAAAATCAAGAGATGTCAACCAAAACACCAGGAAAAGAATCGTGGAGCTCCATAAGTGTGGCTCAGTTTTGAATACAAAATACAAAAGTTAACAAATATGTTTTTTATATTTATCAATCTAAAAAGAATAAACATTTAGTCTGATTTGATGTTACAATTAAAAAAGTGTTTGTGTTTTTATCTGAAGAGTGTGTAAATATCTGGTTTCCACTGTATATTTGATGATGTTGGTGTTTGGCTTGATTGTCAGCACAAAGAGGGAGAAAGAGGAACAGAGAGGGAGAGAGAGGAACAGAGAGGGAGAGAGAGGAACAGAGAGTCAAACACATGTTATGCCGGGCTCACACTGTGCGATTTTTTTCAGTCGCGCGATTCAGCTCCTGCTCAAACTGCACGATTGACTCGCAGGGGTTAGAAGTTCATAGGTCACGATGCAGGGTCTCACACTATACGGCCCGATGCTCTGATGCGACCTGAGTGCTCAAACTGTGCGTTCATAAAATGAAGGTTATAACAGAAATTCTGTCGCTCGCTCTCCCTCTCTGTCTTTCACTCACACAGACACGCACACCACCACCATCAACTTTATGAAAAACATTGATCAGGCAGCTGTGATTGAGCAGCAGTGTAAATCCAACTATTTTCACGGTTGTTGTGGTCGTGATAATTTTGTGAGGCCACATCGAAAAGGCTCGGGTGAGCTTTCCGAAGTTCTACAAGTTGTGCCTCCATCGCTTGTGTCCAGATCACACGCTGCACTGCCGTGCTGCGCCGTCTTTTTCGCTGACATTTGTGTTTGCGCGTGCGCAGTGTGAGAAGCTGAGGTGAAACCCTCACGACGGTCGGGAGGATTTCAAACAGGTTTTTTTTTGTATTTACATGAATATCTGAAGAAAATATTTCTGATTATTTATAGACAGTCTTTGATTTAATTTATTTACTACATTAATTTATTATTATAGAGCAGGGACTGGGATCACCTTATAAGAGCATAGAGTGATGGGATATGTGAGCAATCAAACCATGCACTAACATGAACATGTACTAACTTGGAGGAAATGAGGTCACAAGCTTTAAATGGGAGGCCAAATTTGATTGGACTTACCTCAGAGAGAAAAGAGGACTTGATGACATGAGACCCCCAAATCAGGTCTGATTAACAGTAAAGAGGTCAGGAGTCACTTAAAGGCCATAGATATATGATGTGTATGTGTAAGAATTAGTGTGTGCATGTAAATGTGTGTGGGTGTTGGTAGCTTGCAGAGAGCTTTATAAAGGGAGATGTAAGGTACCAGGATACAGCGGTGCTCCAAAAATCAGACGACAGAAATAAAAACACAAATGAATCTGATTCATGAAGCTCCACATAAAACAGACTGTCAGTCACCTCCTGAGCCACAACCGCTTTGTGGTTCATGGTTCGATTGCTGGCTGCTCCAGTTTGCATACCAGAGTATCTTTTTACAAGATACTGGAGGACATCAAGTAGCTCTGCTGTGTTCATCAGGGCGTGAAGGAGTGGGTGTGAGAATGAATAGGTGAAACAATCCAACAAGAACTGTGAGTACTTAAATAACCCAAATGGCTGTGACACAGGCTTTTATATATAGAAGGGGAAAAATACAGAGAGGAAGCGGACGTGCTTTATTTGCTGTCACTGATTACAGATGAGAAAGGGCAGATTACTGAGAGGAACAAACAAGAAAATGTTTCTGCTTCATCTGTTCTGTGAGTAAATTCTCTCTGGTTGTTTGAGTGTCTGTATTTTAGTCGGGTTATTATTGGAGAAGACAAGAGAAATTTAGATTGGACTGAATTTATCTTAAGAGCATCATGAGAACACAGAGCAGGTCTACAGAGGGACTCATACCATGTTACACAGTAAGAAGGAATCTCGTAGAAAATGTGGATTTACTTGAAATGTGCAGACATGTTACACTCAGTCAGTTGTTGGTATGTTTGATAATAAACTGATTGCAGAGGTTTAAAGTGATTGGTGAGTGTATGCAATAATAAATAAGCAATAAAACAAAAGTGAAAGGCTAAATGATTGAGGATTGAAGGGTTGCCATTGTTGATGTATACTAACTGGCCTCTATATTAGGTACGCCTGCTAAATCCCTTGTTAGGACAAATATCATCACCCATAACCAGATGGCTGCCCCGGCCTGAGCCTGGTTTCACTGGAGGTTTCTTCCTGTTAAAACAAAGTTTTTAACCCCAACTGTTTCCAACTGCTTGCTCATAGGTTACTGATTGCTCTCGGTTATTGTAGCTTCTTTACCTTACAACATAAAGCACCTCTTGTCAGGTTAGAGCACATGAACAGAATAATCTCACCAATGAGTCAAGTTGTGGCTCAGTCTGTGTGTGCTGTCTGTTAAACAGCGTCCAGTTTACATTTACAATCAATATTCTAATTTAAGATTATTAAAATATGTCTTTATTACTGAATTATTGAATTCTGTGTTAATATGAACAAAACATTAAAGTCATTTCCAGCTTTAACACCAAAGGCTCAGGAAGTAGAGCAGGTAGTACCAGTCGGGCTGCTCCAGTCTGCACGTCACACTGCACGATATTGAACCCTGACTCACTCCTGGTAAGGAGTCATCATATCATCGTGTATCCTTTGGCCTCTCTTCCTGGGTCTCTGTCAGGTCTTGTTTATTAATGCTGTTGCCTGGTTTCCACAGCGCACATCTTATTCATCTCCATCTTTTTCTTCCTTCATCTTGTCCTTTTAACACATCCTGTGTAAAAAAAAACAACATACCCACTTGTGTTGAGTTTAATGTTCCTTAGTTACCTTTAGAAGAACAAACTTGCTTTCCTCTCACTGACTCAATGAACTGTTTTGTTTATCTTCAGTTCTGATTTCAGTGCTGAGCTGCACAACAAACCAAGGTCAGTAACCTTAGTTATTTATTTATTTATTATATTATGCTTATAAATATTTTTTTTTCAAATACGTTAAATTATCAAGATCCAAATGCGTTGCTTTAGTGGAAGTTTCCAAAGTAAAATTGCTGGAAGTAGCTAAATGAATTTAAAGGGTTCACAATCTGACAGCTGCTCTCGTAGCCCTCACAACACACATGTGCTTTCACTTTTTGATTTTCCTTGAATAAGTTTGTGATATTATTAATTATTTTAAGACATTGTCATTGATCATCTTAATTTTATTTTAACACTTCACAGCTCGTCTGACTGTGAGTCCCAGCAGCTCTCAGCTCTATAAAGGAGGCTCTGTGTCTCTGAGCTGTGAGGAGGACGACAGCTCTGCTGGATGGACTCTGAGGAGAAACACAAGCAAACAACAGAGGACTCAGTGTGGAGTCGACTGGGGAAAAAAGCATAGTTCTTCCTGTAACATCACTGATCTCTTTACATGGGACAGTGGAGTTTACTGGTGTGAGTCCAGAGAGGGTCCCATCAGTAACATGGTTAACCTGACAGTCACTGGTAAGCTGAGTGTGTGGAGTTAGTGTTGATGAAGCTGTGTGTAAATGGATGAAATGCTGTAGTTTGTCTCTGTGTTGAGGTGGATCAGTGATCCTGCAGAGTCCTGTCCTCCCTGTGATGGAGGGAGATGACGTCACTCTGCTCTGTAAAACAAAGACCACTCCCTCCAACCTCCCAGCTGCTTTCTATAAAGATGGCTCCCTCATCAGGAAGCAGCCTACAGGTCACATGACCATCCAGCATGTTTCCAGGTCTGATGAAGGCCTCTACAAGTGTGACATCAGCGGTCATGGAGAGTCTCCATCCAGCTGGATCACTGTCACAGGTGACACACTCACCTGTCTGTGTTTCTGCAGCTTTCAACATTCACAATGTGACGACAACTTAATGACTGTGTTTGCTTTATTTTAGAGAAACACACCACCACACCTCCACCTACATCCACACCTCCACCTACATCAGCTTCTATTACTACAAACACTCCTGCTTATTCCTCGTTCCTTCGCTGTGTGTTATTTCCTGTTGGAGCAGTCTGTGTTTTGGTTCTGCTGGTGATACTGGTTCTTAGACAACATTTTCAGAGGAAACTTGAAGGTGACACTCAGAATTATTAAAATTATGATTTTTATTTCAGTTCTCACATGTACACCACTTTGTATTGGTCTTTCACGTGGAATTCCAATAAAATTGATTCATGTTTGTGGCTGTAATGTGACAAAATGTGGAAAAGTTCAAGGGGGCCAAATACTTTTGCAAGCTACTGTATGTGAATTTAAAAAAGTATTAAAATGACTGTTTTAAGGCTAAGACTTTGTTTAAGATTAAAGATTTTTCATGCAAACAAACAATTTTGATTACATGCAGTGCTTTTACACAAAAAAGTCAGCAGACATTTTTAGTTTGCTATGATACAAGTAATCTCAGTGGAGGTTAGGGAATTGTTGGAATGCTACTATGCAAGCAACCCTGATGGAAGCGGGTACTGAATTTTCCATACCCAACTACGGACAAATAACCTGCCTCAGTACCACATGGAAGCTCCTCTCAGGCATCATAGCAGCTAAGATGAAGAGGCACATGGGTCAATACATGAGTGGGGCACAGAAGTGGACTGACAAGAATACCACAGGTGCAAAACACCAGCTACTGGTAGACCGAGCAGTCAGCCAAGACTGCAAGACTAGGCTGACCAGCCTGTGCACTGCCTGGATTGATTACAAGAAGGCCTATGAATCAATGCCCCACAGCTGGATCCTGGAATGCCTGGAACTATACAAGATCAAATGGGGCCTTAGAGCCTTCATCAACTCAATGGGAATGTGCCAAACAACACTAGAGGCCAACCTCAAGCCCATAGAACAAGTCACAATCAAGTGCGGGATCTACCAACAAGATGCTCTGTCGCCTCTGCTGTTCTGCATAGGCCTGAACCCCCTCAGTGAGATCATTGAGTACTGAATTGACCAATTGTCAGTCACCTCCTGTACATGGATGCCAAGAGTGAACGAGACATTAAATTAACTGATCCACACCACCAGGATATGCAGCAATGACATTGTAATGTTGTTCGGACTGGAGAAATGTAGTCGGATGATAACACGAGCAGTGTTGGTCAAGTTACTTGAAAAAAGTAATCAGTTACTAATTACTGATTACTTCCCCCAAAAAGTAATCCCGTTACTTTACTGATTACTTATTTTCAAAAGTAATCAATTACTTAGTTACTTAGTTACTTAGTTACTTTTTAAAAACACGATTTACAACCTGAATAGGTGATAAAGCGATAGATCTTTCAGCCCAATTCTACTTTTTCTGCATAATCCATCATACAAAATGTAATCAAATGGAAAAGTCTCTTTTTAAAACTTGTTTTATTAGTTTTAATCTTTTAACTTTATGCATCAAGCAAAAATTAAATTATATGCAACATTCTCTGACTGGAAGAAATTTGTTTAACATTTAAACCTATTTTCTGCACATTCCAGCACATAAAATAAAATATTTTTTTGTGTTTACACTCAGTCTTTCAAATAGATGCAAGTAAAACACAGCAGAAAATAAATAAAATCAAAGACTAGCGGTCCTGTTGCTCTATTTTCACCTGTAAAGCAGGACTGGGGTAGGCGGAGGAGGCTTACCCTGGTGCAGGTGTGCCGCAGCGGTCAGTGGAAGAATCCGCGAGTTTCTCTGTGAATTTCACATTACGTCGTAGCGCACTCGGTGCTTGCTTGGACGTTTTTTCGCTGTAAAAAGAAGTTTTCTTCCCACGCACAACGGACACTAATGTTTTTGTCACTTTTAATGGAATCAAACTCAAAATAAGGTCAGTACTTCCACGCTTTAAACGCTGCATGCTACACTCTGTCCCGCACTCGATATATTATGATCTGCACACAGCTGTTGTCACGAACGTCGCACTCGCTTACGTCACTGTCATGAGACGTTCTCGGAAAAAATCACTGTTTTAGTAACGCAGTAACGCAGCGTTCCTACGTGAAAGTAACGGTAATCTAATTACCGTTTTTGCAATAGTAATCCCTTACATTACTCGTTACTTGAAAAAAGTAATCAGATTACAGTAACGCGTTACAAGTAACGCGTTACTGCCCATCTCTGAACACGAGGGAAGGTAGTCAGAACTGAGGGGATCGAACTACCAGAAGGCAACATTGCAGACACTGAGGACAGCTACAACTACTTGGGGATCCCACAGGCAAATGGGAACCATGAAGAGGCCGCTAGGAAAGCTGCAACCACCAAGTACCTGCAAGAGGGTCAGGCAAGTCCTGAAGAATCAGCTGAACAGTAAGAACAAGATCCGGACTATCAATATTTACAGTCTGCCTGTGATCAGATAGCCTGTTGTGATAATAAGTTGGCCAAAGGAGGAGATAGAAGCCACTGACATCAAGACAAGGAAGATCCTGACCATGCATGGAGGGTTTCACCCCAAGTCCAGCACCCTGAGGCTGTACTCTAAGTGGAAGGGAGGAGGCCAGGGACTGGTGAGTGTCAGCACCACAGTCCAGGATGAGGCAAAAAACATCCACGAATACATCCGGAAGATGGCCCCAACTGACAGCGTGCTCAGTGAATACCTCAGGCAGCAGAAACCCAAGAAAGAGGAGGAAGGCGAGGAACCATCATGGAAGGACAGACTCCTACACGGTATGTACCACCGACAGATAGCAGATAGCAGGTTGTGTAAAGATGCCCCTGAGACAATCCAGCAACTAACAGCAGGGTGCAAGATGCTATCAGGCAGGGCATACATGGAATACATATATTGCTTCTTTTCTGTACATTGCATACATAACCGAGTGACCGACATAGTATACAGAAACACCTGTGCTGAATATGCCCTGGAAGTCCCAATGTCAAATGGGAGACGACACAGAACCCTCCCAGGCCTCTGGTAGAGGCCTGGGAGACGACACAGAACCCTCCCAGGCCTCTGGTAGAGGACCCGAGCTTGAAGGGAATATATATATATATATATGTATATACATGCGACTAATATAAAACCATTATACTTATTACAGAAGACCGCGCTACGAATTATGCATAATGTTAAATATAGTAAACAAACTAATAGTTTGTTTATAAAATTGACCACACAAAGGCAATTGTGTCAAACACTTACTGGTATAAGAATGTGGAATTCTCTCCATGATCATCTTAAGGGTTGCACAAATGTTTTTCAATTTAAAATGTGCTATAAGAATAAAATGATAAACCAATATGAGGAAGATGAAAATAACAAGAGTTAACTGTAGAAAGAATTATCCCTTTAGTTTGATATTTAGTGTATTGCTAATTTTTTAGCATGTTGTGTTTTGCTGTGTGTAGAATAGTGTCAGAGTTTATTTTGGTTGTAAGCGCCTACTTGTACTATTATAGATCGGGGGCAGGTGTTAATAAGAATTCATTCTTCTTCCTGCTCAGATACAGTGTTATTTTAATTGAAAGGAAGGTTTGTGTATAGGAAATGAATTACTGCTGTACTATGTGTGGACTTTTATGTAAGGTCACATTAAAAAAGGTCTTTGAAGTAATCTATGATGTCCTATGAAGTTAAGCATTCAGAGATTTGCACCCTTGTTGATAAAGCGTATATGAACCTGAACCCTTCTTAGTTCTTATGCAATCCCCAGTATATCATGGGAAACTCCCAGCATAGGGAACTTCCCATGATGCACTGAGGGTTTTTTCTTCACTCAGCTCCTTTTATTCTATATGTGGTCGTACACGATTTTGTCTTTTATTCTGGATTCTACTAGTTGCGATGTGTCATGTGCAAATAGCCAATTCCCCACTTTAAAAAACAAAAAAACAAAACAAGGTTTTTTGTGTTGCCACAGTATTAAACTGTCTTCCCACATACATTGCACACAGCATCATTTCCATGCTGAAGGTAAACACAGTTATGAACTGTGAACAAAGTCAATATTGCGTGTTTTGTGGTCTAATGTTTTGTGTATCGGGTTTCTCATTGGCTCACACTCTCACGGAGCCGTAGCACGCACATGAATGAGGGGAAGGCGATTGTAATTTATCCTGCAACATGAACCCTTGTATTGTTGCTATTGATATTTCAGGATCGCTCCACACATCACTACCACTAAGTCAGTGAGTGAGACAGTAGGCCGTGGTGAGGAGGAGAGTGAGAGTGCAAAAACACATAAATATGACTGACACCCATGAATGAAGCAGTAGCTGGCTGCAGTTTAAAGAAGCAGCGGATACTAACTAAGAGGAGAAACCACATCAGCCCATCCAAGTTGAGGCATCTGATTTTTCTGAATGTAAACAAGCACTGAGACCGTAATGTTTAGCAACTGTGTTTGGTTCGGTTTCTGTTCTTTAGATTTGTTTGCAGTGTTTTGTTTTTCTGTTAAATTAGAAGGTTGAATGCCTGCTTTTGTAATAGAACAAACACACAAAATTAGGCAAATATAAGGCTTCTCATAAAAACACTAAATGCAAAAGGGTTTATCAACAAAGCAATCATATTTGCCAAGTAAGGCTAAAATATGAGGCTACACATGATAATAAATTAAGAGCCATTTGGGAGCCAAAAGAGCCAGCTGTTTGAAAAGAGCCAAACTTCCCATCACTATTTAGTAGAGATGAACGTCCGATACTGACCGGATACTTACTGGATCGGATATATTCGAGAAAAATAAAAAATGTAATCTGATCCATTAAATATCACAAAAGCACCTCACAAAACTAGCGACATGGCGTAACTCAGCTCATAACCGTAGCACGTCGGAGCATTATGCGTCACGTGATAGAGCAGCTATGGCGTGCGAGACCTGTCGGCGGTCTGGTTGAGCATTTGGAGCCTCGCTACCAAACCAGCACTTCATCTCTGAGAAAGTTATCCCAGAGAGAAGTAAAGCAAGTCTGTAAGTTCATCTCTGAATGTTTGTAAAGCGTTCCCACGTTAAGGTTAACAATCGATATATGGAGCGACTGCCTCTTCTCTCTCTTTTATTGATTAAAAAAATACACTGTATCGCATTCATATCAGTATCGGCAGATATCCAAATTTATGATATCGGTATCGGACATAAAAAAGTGGTATTGTGCCATCTCTACTATTTAGTAGCAGTTTGTTCCAGTGGTGGTTCTAGGGGTGGGGCCACAGGGTCACTAGCCCCCAGCTGAAATTTCATTGGCCCTTACAGATGAAGATTTGAACAATCCTGCAGGGAAAGTTACGTCATTTTGCAAAATGTTGGTAAACAAACACAACAGAGTCTCATCAGTGCAAAACCTCAGTTAATCAGACTCAGAATACTTTACTGATCCCTAGGGCAAATTATTTTGGTTACAGTGCTCCAATACAAACAGTAACAAGACAGACAATACACTAAGTATGAAATAGCACAATATATACAATAGATACACACACACACACACACACACACACACACATATTAGGGTTGCAACAATACATGTATCGATATTGAACTGTTCGATACAGTGCTTTCGGTTCGGTACGCATATGTATCGAACAATACAAAATTTTTAATTTATTTCATCAACTTTTCTTCTGACGATGCTGTCTGTGTTGAGAGGTCAGTGGATCTGCGTTCGACTACTCCGCCTGGGCTGCACTGTTGAGCGCAGATCCACTGAGTGCAGCGCAAGCTAGCGAGACAGAAGTTAAGCTCGTTGCAACATGGCAACTGCCTCAATGCTACCAGAAATTGAACCTCCCCCACCCTCATTCAGATCTGGCGTTTTCATGTGAAGTATGACAGTGATGGTAAGCGCGTCATGGACAAAAGTAAAACAGTATGTCGGATGTGCCATGCAATGCTCAATTACATTGGTGGGAACTAGTGTGTTAGCGCAGTTAGCTTGTTAACGGAGATTTGCCGCGTTGTGGCGTTAATGTCATTTTAACGAGATTAATGCTGACAGCACTAGTGGGAACACAACGAATATGACTGCACATTTACGTCGACATCATCCTAGTGCAAAGACAAGTGGAAGCAGACAAAAACAACAAGCACGCATGCTACAAACTTTACCCGAGTCATTTAGACAGCCGTTAGCACATGATTCATTGATAAATAGCTGAATAAGAAAGAAGAGCATGTATAGGTGTAGCTATTGCAGTATACAGTGTGTTAAGTGGATGAGTTGTAATCATCCACTTAACAAAGCATCACTCAAAAGCTGAGATCCCACAGATTCCAAAACTGCAAATTTCATCCCACTCCGACCAAAATTCACCGAACCAGCCATAAAAGTAAACCACAAATATGCATAGCGTTCGATGAAATATAACTTAAAATTGAACTTAGCGTGTCCGTATTTTTCAATGCACATCCATTTGGGAAGTTCAATCCTTTCTGCTGTTCAGTACCTTAAAAATATTTTAAATCTGACAGACGATGGCAAAATGTGGCAAACTGCAAAACACTTGTCTATCTATTTGTTAAAAGTGCTGTAAACTTTCACTGTTTTACTTCAGAAGGTAAGTCGTTTGCTTAGATCAGGGGTCGGCAACCCGCGGCTCTTTAGTCCTTATACTGCGGCTCCGCGTGGTTTGGGCAAATAAATTAGAAGTATTTAGCTGAAGTGTATTTTATTTATGTTAGTTCTTTTTAACTCGTAGCTCTAAATTGGAAGATTATTGTGATATTGAAATATAAAAATAAAATTATATTCTATTATTTTTTCATCGCTCAAAATAAGCGTCACACTCGCGGAAGCCGGTATACCCGCCGAAACGCCGTGCATTTATCGAGACTTTCAACCCCAGGTAGGCCAATTATGGATCTTCGGATCCACATTATGTCAGCAGCTGTTCTCCACCGTGAACTATGTTAAAGACAAACACCGTTCACGCCTGACAGATGACAGCTTACAGTCCTGCGTAAACTGACTTCTATAGCCCCGATTTGCGGACTCTGTGCGCCGAGGTTCAGGAGAAGAAGTCCCATTGTAAACAAATCACGGCAGACCCGACGATGTTTCCATGAGCATGCTTTTGAGAATCTCTTTATTGAGATTCTCATGGTTGCTGTACACATACAGCCGGCTGTAGCTTTTCAGCTCACAGCCCGACAACACAACAGCAGAGAGAGCACAGACTTTAAGGGGGCGAGGTGCGATTGCGGGTGCCGCTCAGTTGCGTCCGACTCCCCTGCAGCGGCGCTGCAAACCACGCCCCGCCGCACGCACTAACCAGGTAAAATACATATTTAGGCAGAATTTTGCAAAGATCTATTTTTCATCTTTTAGCAGCATAGTGCTTTTTTCCAATTATTTTTTGAGAGTCAGGTCAAGGCTCCAACAGCCCAAAGGCGATATAAGGGTGGCGGCTCACAACAGTTTTTGTTTGCTGGATCATTTTAGTTCAGCTGGGTGTCTTTCCTTTTGTTATATTTCTTTAAGAGTTCAAAATGTGTTGATTACATAAATATAATTTAATTTTCTCTGTAGCACTTCATGGATTTCATAAGCAGTACACCTTAGTTGTAGTAGTTCACACAAAGCATAAAGATAAAAAACAATATATACAGTGTTATCTTCATTTTAGATGTCAAAAAGTATTTGTGGCTCCCAGTGTTTTCTTTTGCGTGGAAACCGGGTCCAAATGGCTCTTTGGGTGTAAAAGGTTGCAGACCCCTGGTCTATACAGTGTGGGTTGTTCTTCCGCTGTTAATTGTGAATGACAAAAAAAGAAACAAAAAACAAGCGGTTGGTGTTTCTCTGTAACAAATAAAATGACCACAGAGCTTCTGAAAGTGGCTGAAAGTCTATATACTGACTGAACTTTTACATAAATGCTGTCATGTTCTCTCTGTTTGTTTTATTGTAACACATTGTGTACAATCTACACATCAGTGAGAAGAGACAGCATGAGTTTTAAACAATCAGACTAAACAGGCGCTTTATTCAAAGGAAATTAAGTCTACTTCTTACTTCTAAGTGAAAAGAGACATTATTAGTTATTAACAAACAGATGAGACAAGTCTTTTAATGTATTGTTATGATTCAGTGTTATGGATATTTTTTGTACTGTGTTTTTTTTGGTCTGCCACACCAGAGGGTGGCATAGTTTGTGTCCTGTGTTATTGCTGCTATGTGAGTTCCAGGTGGAGGCTGACCATTGGTGGAGGACTGGGAGAGGCCGGCTATAAATGAGGACCCTTCTCAACTGACACGCCCCCGCCTACTTCCTGTTCCCAACGAACTGTGCATGTGGCTGCGTGTGAATTTGTATTCTGGAAGCTTTTTCCGTGTTGTAAATAGTGTTGTATATAGATGTAAATAGTTGTCAATATTTAATTTTACTCGGTAGCTGTAGGGGTGAGAAGCCATTTTTCTTTGGGAACCTTTTCTCCTGTTTTTGGTTAGGGAGGCAGGTAAGACACCTGTAATTTTCTTTTGGGGTTTTCGGTGAAGGTAAGCCAGCTGCATTTCATTTCTAGAGTTTTTTTGGTTTGTTGTTTTGGCCATGCTCACCCTGATGCCTGCAACCTTTTGGGCCTTAATAAACTGACTGGCTGTTGTGAAATCCGTGGCAGTTGTTTTTTTGGTTCGTCTTCCTTGAGAGCAGGGAGTGTGGGGGCAGTTCTCCTTATTCTTATTTTCCTTATGTTGCACGCCGGGTTTCCCTGGGCTGGGGTGTAACATAATTGGGGGCTCGTCCGTCTTTTTTTTTTCGTCGGGTTGGCTTGGGGTGTGGGCTCTTTTGTACTTTGTTCTTTGTTCGTTGCTGTTGTCGCAGGTCGGTTGCCTGTGTTCTTGGTTAGCTCTACTTTTCTGGTTGGCAGTTTTTCTTGTGTGGGAGGGTGTGTGTTAGTATGGAATTTAAATTGGAGGATTTCACTTTAGGCCCAACTGAAGAAAAGTTGGACAGATGTAAAAAGGATGACCTCATTCTTATCGCCAATTTCTTTGATGTGACAGTGCCATTGAATGCAAAGAAAAAAGAGCTTAAAGAGCTCCTGTGTATTAAACTGCATGAAAGGGGGTTGTTTGGTGAGCCAGGTCCTGCAGAGGGCGTTGAGCTGGGTGCTGTTGCTGGTATTCCTGCCTCACTGAAAAATCTCCCTCCTCAACCTGGCCTTTCTGCGGAAGAGCTGCAGTTAACGCTGCGCATAAAGGAGGTGGAGTTAAAAAAGCAGCAGTTGGAGGTGGATGCCATGCACTTAAGGGTGAGGGCTCTGGAGATCGAGAGGGGAGCCTCTGTATCTGCCAGTCCTCCTACACCTCAGTCAGCTCCGCAGTCACCATCCCCGCAGTCACCATCCCCAAAGCAAGAAGACAGCTTTGATGTAAGTAGGCACATCAAATTAGTCCCCGCATTTAGAGAAACTGAGGTAGACTCTTATTTCACAGTGTTTGAGCGCATTGCAGGTGCACTACACTGGCCAAAGAATGTATGGTCTCTTTTACTTCAGTGCAAATTGGTGGGGAAAGCTCAAGAGGTATGCACAGCTCTTTCCCTTGAGGACAGTTTGGACTATGACATTGTGAAAGCTGCTGTCCTGCGTGCATACGAGCTTGTGCCAGAGGCTTATAGGCAAAGATTTAGGAACGTGAAAAAATCTGCCACCCAGACTTATGTGGAGTTTGCCAGAGAAAAGAAAACTCTGTTTGATAAATGGTGTCATGGTGTCATGGCTGACTTGGATGTCTATTTAGCACATCTGTCTGATCCCGCCAAATCTGATGTCCGTGAGCTCATTAAAAATTACCCAACTCTGTTTGGTGATATCCCCACTCAAACGCATGTACTAAGTCACGATATTGATGTGGGTGATCACAAGCCCATAAAGCAACATGCATACAGAGTAAATCCCACTAAGCGTGCCATAATGCAGCAAGAAGTCCAGTATCTTCTTGACCATGGTTTTGCTCTTCCCAGTAATAGCTCTTGGAGCTCACCATCACTTCTCGTCCCAAAACCCGATCAAACCTCCTGTTTCTGTAATGACTTCCGAAAAGTAAATGCTGTTACAAAACCAGACTCTTTCCCACTCCCACGCATGGATGACTTGGTCGACCGTGTCGGATCAGCAACCTTCGTGACCAAGCTTGACCTCCTAAAGGGATACTAGCAGGTTCCGTTGACTGACCGTGCATCCGAAATCAGTGCCTTTGTTACGCCTGACCATTTTTTGCAGTATACCGTCATGCCGTTCGGATTAAGAAATGCCCCAGCCACCTTCCAGCGACTGATGAACACTGTGTTACATGGAGTCAGAAATTGTGAAGTATATCTGGATGATATAGTGGCCTATTCATCCACTTGGACTGAACACCTCAAAACCCTTAGCGAAATATTTGACCGCCTGCGTGATGCCTCCCTGACACTAAACTTGGCTAAATGTGAGTTTGGAAAAGCTGTGGTAACCTACCTAGGCAAGCAAGTAGGACAGGGTCGAGTCCTCCCTGTTGCCGCAAAAGTGCAGGCAATAGTAGACTTCCCAGCTCCTCAAACGCGTCGCGAGCTGCGTCGTTTTTTAGGCATGGCCGGTTACTACCGCAGTTTCTGCAAAAACTTCTCTGAGGTAGTAGCCCCGTTAACCAGCCTTGCCAGTCCAAAGTCACCATTCGTGTGGTCAGAGACATGTCAGTTTGCCTTTGAAGCTGCCAAGGCTCTCCTCTGCAGTGCTCCTGTACTTGCCGCCCCGGACTTTACACGTCCCTTCAAGCTCGAGGTAGATGCCAGTGCTTTGGGGGCTGGTGCAGTGCTCCTGCAGGAGGATGAACATGGCCTTGACCATCCCGTCTGTTTCTTTTCAAAAAAATTCATAAAACACCAGCTACATTACAGCACGATTGAAAAGGAGGTTTTAGCCTTGCTGCTCGCCTTGCAGCATTTCGAAGTGTACCTTGGGTCCAATCCTCTTCCAACAATGGTATTTTCTGACCACAACCCCCTTGTGTTCTTATCTCGGATGCAGAACAGCAACCAACGCCTCATGCGCTGGTCTTTACTCCTCCAAGACTTTAACATTGAAATCCGTTACAAGAAGGGCTTAGATAATGTCATGGCTGACGCGCTGTGTAGATCATGAATCAAACTTTCTGTTCAGGATGGAAAGTTTGTTCTTGGTTTGGGGGGTATGTTATGATTCAGTGTTATGGATATTTTTTGTACTGTGTTTTTTTTGGTCTGCCACACCAGAGGGTGGCATAGTTTGTGTCCTGTGTTATTGCTGCTATGTGAGTTCCAGGTGGAGGCTGACCATTGGTGGAGGACTGGGAGAGGCCGGCTATAAATGAGGACCCTTCTCAACTGACACGCCCCCGCCTACTTCCTGTTCCCAACGAACTGTGCATGTGGCTGCGTGTGAATTTGTATTCTGGAAGCTTTTTCCGTGTTGTAAATAGTGTTGTATATAGATGTAAATAGTTGTCAATATTTAATTTTACTCGGTAGCTGTAGGGGTGAGAAGCCATTTTTCTTTGGGAACCTTTTCTCCTGTTTTTGGTTAGGGAGGCAGGTAAGACACCTGTAATTTTCTTTTGGGGTTTTCGGTGAAGGTAAGCCAGCTGCATTTCATTTCTAGAGTTTTTTTGGTTTGTTGTTTTGGCCATGCTCACCCTGATGCCCGCTACCTTTTGGGCCTTAATAAACTGACTGGCTGTTGTGAAATCCGTGGCAGTTGTTTTTTTGGTTCGTCTTCCTTGAGAGCAGGGAGTGTGGGGGCAGTTCTCCTTATTCTTATTTTCCTTATGTTGCACGCCGGGTTTCCCTGGGCTGGGGTGTAACAGTATTTTCAATAAGAAATCAATAGATGGTCAAATGATTTGTATATAACAAGAGAATAGAACTCTTTAATGACTCTTTCTCCATTAAATAGACAGTGTCAATGACGTTATTAAAAATCTTCATGAAAATCATTTAGTAAACTTTAAATGGATCACGTGCTTTTTCTGTGTGACACAGTGCTGATGATAGTGTGCATATAGTGTAACAAAGTGTGGGTCTATCTGGTACTTTGCAGTAAAATGTGTTTTCTTCTGGTGTTAATGATGAATCACCAGAAACAACAGGTGGGTGTTTGTCTGAGACAGATGAAGCAACCACAGGGCTTCTGAGACATGTTGGCAGTTTCTAAGAAATCTTTTCATGATCGTCTTCTTTTAACACACATCCTGAATACTGACAGCACTTTTATAAGCTTCACTCTGCACTGATGACCTCTGTATGTGTTTTATTGTGCAGGCTGTGATCCAGCTACGGTCTATTTATCAGTGAAAGCAGACAACATCAGTTGTCGACCAACAGACATCAGACCAAACAGGCCCAGAGGTACAGCTGCTCTTTACTTGGTAAAAAGAAATCAAGCATGTTCTCTTAAAAACAATAATGTGAACAAGAACGAATGTGTAGTCAGAAAAGTACTTGTGTCCTTTATTTAAGTGTAAATGGTTTTACACACAGGACATGTACAATTTGTGAAAATGTTGTTTGTGTTTAAAACAGGCTCACCTATTCTTGATGCAGCCATTCATACTCACCGCACAATTACACAGCATGAACCTGTAGTATTTAATTTTTCAGATCAGGTTTACTGTACTTGTAGCCTAAAACTTTCACCGGTTGTGAATTAGAGATGGACCGATCCGATATTACGTATCGGTATCGGTCCGATACTGACCTGAATTACTGGATCGGATATCGGAGAGAAATAAAAAATGTAATCCGATCCATTAAATATTAAAAAAAAACACCTCACAAAACTTGCGACATGGCGTAACTCGGCTCATAACCGTAGCACGTCGGAGCAGTGTGCGTCATGTGATAGAGCGGCTGTGTGTATTTGTAGCCTCGCTAGCAATCCGGCATTTCATCTCCGAGGAAGTTATCCCAGAGAGAAGTAAAGCAAGTGTGTAAGTTCATCTCTGAATGTTTGTAAAGCGTTCCCATGTTAAGGTTAACAATCGATATATGGACCGTCTGCCTCTTCTCTCTCTTTTATTGATTAAAAAAATACACTGTATCGCATTCATATCGGTATCGGCAGATATCCAAATTTATGATATCGGTATCGGTATCGAACATAAAAAAGTGGTATCGTGCCATCTCTATTGTGAATATGCAGCGATACGTAAATAGTAAAATAACAGTGTTTTCCCTCAGACACACAATTAGTATGTAAAGTTCTTTAAAGTCAACATCAGGTGAACAGTTTAGTTTGAAAGCAGTGAAATGATCTCTGACAATTTTTAAATATGCATACACACATCTCTGCCTCCATAGAAATACATGCATTAGAAGGCCCAGCTCCCCCTGAGCACTATGGAAGCTGCACCAAGGCTTCATTCTAGAAACAAGAAGTCTGTACATGTATTTATCTACATCCTCTTTCATTTAGGGGGCTTTTTTTGAACTCTGAACTCAACCTGAGAGGAACTATTTCCTCCCAGCAAAGTCTAGTTTAGTTTACCAAAGAAAATGAGGATAAAGTCTTTCAGCGAGCTGTAATCACTGAATGTTGAATATTTGTATAGAACAAGAAAACAGAACTATTTAAGACAACATCAGAGAAGTCTTCTAGTCTACTGAAAGCAATTTTATAAGCTTCGCTATCTGCACTGATGATCTCTGTATGTGTTTTATTGTGCAGAGTGCGATCCAGCTACAATCTACTCATCAGTGAGAAGAGACAAGATCACTCATGGACAAAGAGACATCAGACCAAACAGGCGCAGAGGTACAGCTGCTTTTATTCAAAGGAAATCAAGTCTACGTCCATCTTTCCTGTGTTATTTAGCCCAACTATTGCTCTGTGGCTAGCTACCACATTGCTTTACAGGTAAAGTAGATAGACGTACTTCACTGAACCTCCCATTGTTACTAATATTAAATTTATTTAGTTAAGTTAATGAAATACTTCATGTTTTAGTTTTTTCACAAATACTCCAGACAGGGCATCGTTTATAAGCAAACCTGTAACTCAGCTAAACCTCATAAATCATCTATGACATCGATTTCTGGATGTTAAACTTTATCGTAACATGTGGGTGAACAACCACGCTGATCGCTTTATTGATGCTGAAAGAATTTGGATGGTAACTCTAAAGCAGAGGTGGGGAACTCCAGGCCTCGAGGGCCGGTGTCCTGCAGGTTTTAGATCTCACCCTCGGTCATCAAACCTGAATCAAATGATTAGCCATTTAAATCAGCTGTGTTGGATCAAGAAAAGATCTAAAACCTGCAGGACACCGGCCTTTGAGGCCTGGAGTTCCCCACTCCTGCTATAAAGTGTTTTTTTGTTTTGGGAAGGAAAATCTGTACTTTATGGTTTTATCAAGAGTTTTTAAAATGAAATCCAACAAAATCAAACATAATTCATAGTTGGGAAAATAAATTGTTGCCTGAACTCCCGTCACACAGAAATGGTAAATAATGTTTATTATAAATGCTTCTTATTATCTAATAATGACCAAAAAGATGACTAAATGTCTCTCTGTGGGCTGTGGGTTCAAGTATCCAACTGAGAAGCCAAGACATTTGCACTCAAATCCAAATGTATTAGAGAGATGTACGCTACATATTATTTCAACAGTCTTTCTTTTCATTATTGTTCCATTTCATGTGTTAGAAATAAGTTTTTTTTGCTAAAGTTTATTTTTAACATCATCTGCAATGCATGGTCATGATAAAGTTGATACACTCCTCGTTAGAAGGAGGGTATAATACGCTACAAGGAAATAGAGACCTTAAATAGAAATTGAGAAATCACCATTTACTTTTAAGCCACTACTTCTGTAACAACGTTTATATTACTATGCTAGTGGTCACTTTTGGTACTGCAACAAAGACAATTGTCTGCAGCACTGACTGTTGACACTTTCAAACATAAACATTTTCAAGCATTTGTAAAAGGTTAAAAATGTGTGTTTAAGCCAGAAATATGAGTTAAACTAATAGTTAAAAAGTTAAGGGATAAGAAGCAGGAGGTCGCAGCAGATGGCCCCGCCCCTCCCTGAGCCTGGTTCTGCTGGAGGTTTCTTCCTGTTAAAAGGGAGTTTTTCCTTCCCACTGTCGCCAAAGTGCTTGCTCATAGGGGGTCATATGATGGTTGGGTTTTTCACCATATGTATTATTACAGGATATACTGTACAATATAAAGCGCCTTGAGGCGACTGTTGTTGTTACTTGGCGCTATATAAATAAAATTGAATTGAATTGAATAGAAGAGCATTCATAACTTATGGGGATTTAAGTTCAGTTCATGTCTTCAAAAAGGGACACCCAAGTTATATTGTTTGTGCTTATTATGTCTTTAATTGCTGAATCAGTGTTATCCACTACACTTTACATGTTCTATTGCATTACTTAAAGATACCACTAGATGGCGCATAATGCTCAGGAGGAGCATAAACCCCCTTTTGAGGCAAATCTGCAGAATAAATCCTGCAGTTGAAACTGTAAACAAGCTCATGATCTGTGCCTCTTTATTTTAATACACAGCTGCAGGATCTAGGATTGCACACCTCCCAGCCACCTGTCAGACCAGGGGGCACAACACAGTCAACTTATCAATTCTAAATCCACAGAAAATTTACAGTTTTAAGACTTTGTAAGTTTGTTTACCTGTGAGCCTGTAGTACATTGTATTTGTTACAATGCAGCTAAAGAGTCAACTGTCACAGCAAGCTAGCTTTCACTAGATTGTTCTTTAAAACATACAGATGTGGCTCTAATCCATTTGTTGTCAGTTTTTATGACAGGCACAGATTCATCGTCATTGTCTTTATGGAAAGAATGTACAAAAATGCAGTTAAGTTAAGGGGCGATTGTGGCTCAAGAGTTGGCAGTTCGTCTTGTAATTGGAAGGTTGCTGGTCCAAGCCCCGGCTCGGACAGTTTTGGTCATTGTGTCCTTGGGCAAGACACTTCACCCGTTGCCTACTGGTGGCGCCAGTATCCGGCAGCCTCGCCTCTGTCAGTGCGCCCCAGGGCAGCTGTGGCTACAATGTAGCTTGCCATCATGTGTGTGTGAATGGGTGGATGACTGAATGTAGTGTAAAGCGCTTTGGGTTCCTTAGGGACTAGAAAAGCGTTATACAAATACAGGCCATTTACCATTTAAACATTTGTCTAAAGAAGTTATATATATGATAAAAATCTAATTTATATCTATTAAATATATAAAGTATTACCCTGAACAATGAATTTGTTTTGTATTTATCCATGAAATTAAGTCAGTGAAAAAAACACTTTATATTTGAATTTATTAACTTTGCTGCTTCACATGAATTTTGTTAATAATGAGCATTACATTTGTTTTTTAATTTTCATTTAATTACACACAGCAACAGAATGACTCACAATTGTGCAACTTACAGGCAAATATCACAATCAAACACAGCACTTGCAACTGCATCAAAAGCAGGATCTGTTTGAACATTTATCCTCACAATATATGTAATATTTACTTCTTTTTCTTTGATCAAACTGACATAATAGCAATAAACTGAAGAGCCATGTAGGAGCAAAGCAATCAGCCATAGAAGTTTAAAAGAAAATCTATAAGTGTCCAAGAAACCCTGTGTCCACAGACACTGAAAAACACGCTAAGATGAATGTGTGCAGCTGCATAATTCAAAAGATATAATAATATGGAGGCATGCTTAGTTTGAAAAACAACTGAAGTTGATTCAAGGAAATTGAACGGATTCAATTTCCTTGAATTAAAATGTACAAATAGACACACGTACAGTTTGTTCTAAATATATTCTGTGCAGTGTCGACCTTCTGAATGATGTTCATGCTGTTTACAGTCTGGTTAGGTGAACAGAAGTCTGCACTGGTTTGCCACAACGCCTCAAATTTTTGATCAGAAATCTTTGTAAAACCCACAGAACCACACAGGAAGAACAAAAAAAATGAGACCAAAGGTATCTGATTCTGCAGAGAAACCAGATCATTGCTGTGGTGATAAAGACAATTATTATTATTGCTTTTTGTTTTAGTCTTTAGAGTTTACATTTTTAAAGGTTTTTTTTTTTTTTTTTTATAAAAAATCTTTCCGCTGTTGAATTGATTTTCTTGTCTCACAAAAGTTGAGTGACTCTAACTCCATGTAAAGAAAAGAAGATATCTACTAATCTGTTATACAAGTAATTCTCATCTGGGGTGTTGTGTGGACCGATTCGAGACCCTCAGCTGGATTGCAGTGGTTGGACTGGTGGACTAGGGGAGATGGCATCTGGCTCTGATGGAAACTCTGGAAAGACAAACATTATTATGTCAATTTAACAGGTTTACACACAGTTCTTGGTGTTTTCTTTTTTCCTGCTCCATTAATTAAAGAAAATGCATTTTGGACACTCTTTCAATGATGAGGATGTACACATGAAAGCTGGTTTGAGCAGGGAGTCAAGGAGACCATTTACGTGAAAAGGGCCTAAGGGTACATCTTTCGCTATCTTACAATGCTGTGCCATTGCAGCCATTCCCCAACTCTCTGTGAATGGTACTCTAGGCCATTGATCAGTGGGTTTTGATCAGTGGGATTTGATCAGTGGCCATGACAACTGGCATATTAATGATCAACAACCAACTTCACAGCCCATTTTTCATTCAGTGGTGCTAGTTTTAGTCATTACGCAAATGTTTATAAGGTTGTGGAAACCTACAGTCAGCTGAGACTGAAGAAGTCACTTGGATGAGTGACGAAATGTTTCTCCCACTGAAAACGCTACATCTAAATGAACAGAATCAAGTTTATGGAAGGAACAATCAGAAGGTTGGTGGTTTAATCCTTAGCTGAAAATGAAACCAGTCCATTTACAGTAACAGTGTCCTTTTGATACAGACTACAATATCAACATGCTGGAATCTTGTTCTGATTCGGAACAATGACAGAGACAAATGAGAGAAGCCGTACCTGTTGGCTTTGATTTGTTTCTCTTGTCTTTCACGATTTGTAAATAAGTGGTGTTTTTTTCCTCACTGTTGAGTAGAGTGCAGCCCGATTTATCCCTGCAGAACAAAACACACACAGAGGACATCAATGCAAGTTATACAGCCTGAAAGCTACCTCTGCGGCTGATTTGAATAAGATACAAAAATCATTCATGTCCTTTATCTATATCTATGTGTTTTTTTTTAGTATCAGTCAATTTACATCTGTATATAAAAAGCTGGAGAGGCTGAGGACGATGGACTAAATTCTGGAGGCTCATGTCTATTAATTTGAGTGATTTATTTATTCGATTCAGTAAAAGGACTAGATGTTGTAGTCCCTGTGTTCTGCCTTGAATTCAGTGCCCCCTACTGGGCCTTGTAAATTGTTGTTAATGTGACATGCACTTTGATCCAGAACAGGAAGTCAGCCATGTTAGTTGGGGTAAGCAGGTTCACATGTGCTGAAGTGTTCCTGTAGTTATCCGCTGCAATCCTCTTTCTTGTTTATGCCTTCGAAAGCATCGTCTGTAAGTACTTGTTGACTTAAGAGTATAGAGCCATATTTTAGTAACATTTTGGTAGTTTTGTGTTCTAAAGCCTAACTTTGTGTATAATTATATTGCCAAGCTAATCTCATGTCATGCATACATAGGAGGACCTATTACATGGATATTCCTTTGTCTTTTGTTGCTAGCCTTGACTTGCTGTAGAGTACATAAGGGAATTTGTAATATCAGTGTGTTAATCACCTTACTGTTGTATTCTTGTTTTGTTTTAGTTTCACTCTGATTCAATGGTGTATGGCGGTGCAATGTAAAATAAAGCACCTGGAGCTTGGACGCTATATCCTGACTCCCGTATTCTTTTGAATGAAGTTTGGCTGGCTGCTGAATTGTGTACCTACGCACGCATGCACACACGCAAGGAGAGCAGTACACCCTGATAATGCATTGCTTTAAATGGCGAGAATCTTGAGGGATGGCTGCTATGAGGAAAGGCAGCCCAGAGACATCGTTGTGTGCCTCAACTTTCGGTCTTTTATCCAGGCTAATCTGCCATTTTTAGGAGGATTAGAGATCAGATCTAGATATCATATTAAGATTTGGGACACATCGTCAGTAGTCGACCTTGGATTCATCGGGTGTTTTGGCCATTATCATTAGACACCCTCATCAAGGAGGCCCTGCCAGGGTTGATCAGACCCTGGAGTCACTGGTTTATGTTAAATTGTTATTTCTCTTCTTCTTTCTTCTGTTTAGTTTTCTACAGTTTATTTTCTATCTATTCACTGCAACTGAGAAATAATGCTTACCTCTTTAGCATTTATGAAGCCCTACTTCTTTAAAGGGATAGAATACTGATAGAGAGAAGTAAGACAAAAGGGACGAGATAGGAGAGAGCAGAGAGGAGAGCCGGAAGGGGGGCGCCTGATCTGGCTTCCCACACCTCCCCGCTGGATCGGGCTGTACGCTCTACCTCCCCACTGCCTCCCAGAAAAGGGAAGAAGAGCAGATATTCATATTTATTCATTTATTTGTTCATTAGTAGAAATAAAGAAAATGAACACCACCTCTGCTCTGTCCGATGTCATATAAGACGTTACTGATTGGGTTATCTTCTTTAGCTTCCTGTCGATTGGCTGAAGAAAACCAAAAGGAAAAGCAGTATGACGCTGTGCAAGTTTTGATGACACGTTTAAAGTCATTGATATACTTGTACATAATTCTGAAAAAACAAAACCTGGGTCAAATCCAGAGGTCCAAGTGTCACCTTCAGGTTTTCTAACAACACAAAGTTTAATCAACAGAACTATTAAAGTAAGTAGAGCTGCAACACAGACTGTTAAAATGAATGACAACACAGTGACAACAGGAGGGGAGGGTGATGGATGACAAGAGGTGCAACCAGGAGGAGGTGTGGATGTAGGTGGAGGTGTGGTGGTGTCTTCCCCTAAAATAAAGCAAACACAGTCATTAAGTTGTCGTCACATTGTGAATGTTGAAAGCTGCAGAAACACAGACAGGTGAGTGTGTCACCTGTGACAGTGATCCAGCTGGATGGAGACTCTCCATGACCGCTGATGTCACACTTGTAGAGGCCTTCATCAGACCTGGAAACATGCTGGATGGTCATGTGACCTGTAGGCTGCTTCCTGATGAGGGAGCCATCTTTATAGAAAGCAGCTGGGAGGTTGGAGGGAGTGGTCTTTGTTTTACAGAGCAGAGTGACGTCATCTCCCTCCATCACAGGGAGGACAGGACTCTGCAGGATCACTGATCCACCTCAACACAGAGACAAACTACAGCATTTCATCCATTTACACACAGCTTCATCAACACTAACTCCACACACTCAGCTTACCAGTGACTGTCAGGTTAACCATGTTACTGATGGGACCCTCTCTGGACTCACACCAGTAAACTCCACTGTCCCATGTAAAGAGATGGGTGATGTTACAGGAAGAACTATAATTTTTTCCCCACTCATCTCCACACTGAGTCCTGTTTTCCTTGCTTGTGTTTCTCCTCAGAGTCCATCCAGCAGAGCTGTCGTCCTCCTCACGACAGTGAGGTATGACTGAAACTAGCACCACTGACGAACAATGGACTGTGAAGTCAGTTCAGTGATCATTAATATGCAAATTGTCACGACCACTGATCAATCACAATATTGATCAAGTTCGTCCTCAAGATGTTCTTAAGATGAATTCAGTCTGACGTAAATATTTTGTACCTTCTCCATAATAACTCATCAACAGCAGATGGTTAAAGTACAGAAATGCAAACAGAGAGAATCTACTCACAGAGATAAAGCAGAAATGTTTCCTCCATTGTTGCTCTTAGTAATCTGCTGTTTCTCATCAGCAGTGACAACATATAGTGACCTGGTCCTTCCTCTTCATATATGTCTGTTTCCATATATAAAAGCATGTGTCATAGTCCCTGTTGGGTTATTTTAGGGCTCACAGTTCTGTCAGATTGTTGACACCTGTGGTCGTAATCAGGATGTTAAATCAACTGTTTGCTCGCTCTTCACCGTGCTTAGTTTTCTCTCTCTTTCTCCTTCCTTCTACCAAGCAAGAGCTCGAAATCAAGTTCAGATTTCTCTGGCATTAAATTATTGTTTTTCAGAGAAAGAGAAAAAACTAAACTAACTTATGTTTGGGAGCTTGGGGGTTCCTGCTGCTATATCAATCAATTGAACCCCCAAATACACAGACACACCAGAAATTGGTTTGGTTCCACCCATAAAAAGCTCATTTCCTTTGAGACAGTACATGTTTATGCTAGTGCGTGTCCTAACCTCACAACAAATGTACAAACCTTAGGAACTTTGCACTTTTGCTGTAACAAAACAAATTTCCCACCTGTGGGACTAATAAAGGCCATCTTATCTTATCTTAAATCACAGAAAAGTGTTTCCTGTAGTTGAAAAAGGCTGCAAATTGTCATATGTGCCACCAGCTACAGGTTGAGACATCAGCCATCTTGTATTCTTCTAATACATAATTATCCCCCCTTTTCTTTTCTTTTTCGACTTCGGTTACGTGTTTGGAAGAAACAGCAACAGGCAATCATCACAGCCTGAACACCATCACACACTGAATCGTGATGCGAGCCAATACAAGCCCAGAAACCCCAAGTGGCTGCAGCCTAGAGTGAAGCCCAAGCCACAATGGAAACCATGTGTGTTGGACCAGAAACACTCAGAAAGGCGTCCCGTCAACACCCAGTGAAGGCCAAATAGCCCGCCCATGTAGCACAGATGACCAGGAAGAGGAGCCCAAACTAATCTCCCTTTTTTAGTAAAGTAACTAGTGTATATGTAGTGATAAGCTGGGTTAGCTGCTGCTGATTTTCAGAGGGTTTCCTGAGTTCCTGCAGTGACCTGTAAGTCTGTGTTTATTGCAGTCCTGCCTGAGGGCTTCAACACCTTCAGCATTCAGAGTCTGCAGCCTGGTCCTTTGTGCACTGGGATTTCTCTGGATTCTCTGAAGATGAATGGGTTAACTTAAAACCTGCCTGAGGTACTTTTTATGTCCAGTAGAGGGAGATGTTGGTTCTGCATGAATGTGAGCAGAAGCTACTCTTCCAAAGTGTCCTGCAAACTCAAGTTTTTAAAGATAATGTTAGTGGTGGCAAATGTTAACTGGGTGTCAGTTTTATATTGTTGGATTGTCATTTATGCTTAGAAATATATATTTATATATATTTAGAAATTTATAATCATTTAGAAGTATATAATCATTTGTAGATTGAAAGAATGTCTCATCCTAGGGGGTCTGTAACAAGTCTGTGTAGTGTGAAGAGGGGAGTGCGTTCACTCCTCTTCAGAGTGTTCTGGCTTGGATCACACACCTCTTAGGATCGTGAGAGAGGTCGTATCTTCTCTTGCTGATATATGGTATATCAACCCACACACACACACACACACACACACACACACACACACACACATACCTACACTATGCACAGACTGATACTCTTTGGTCACATGTATATCTATGTAAGACATCATATGTTAATGAACTCATGCATATTCATGTAACCTCAATAAAAGAGCAGTGTTACGAGGGAGCAGACGAGAGCAACTGGGGTCAAGCGAAGGATTGGCGCTCATCCAGTTCTCTCCCTCGTGCGCGAGTAACACAAGAACTTTGCCTACTTGTTTCTTGCTTTGCTGTGTAGTAGAATTATCTTGAACGTTCCAGCAAATAGGTTTATGCTAGACAAACCCATCACTGGGTATAAGGATAAGCTATAGTTGTGGCTGGGAATTTATACAACTACAGAGACATGTGTTGGGAATATGGAGTACAGACCTCTATAAAACTAAAAACTATAAATGTGCACAGGAGGTGAAATGCCATGAAGTGGTTTTGAGTGGAGCTAAGTATAGAAGCCTGTACTATTAAAGAATCACTGTAAGTACTGTACAGGAGTTTATTGCGGTCAGGGCTCTGTGTGCGGTCAGGCGGAGATGAGGATCCAAACACAGGACCCGGAGACTGAATCGCAACTCAATACCTCAAGTTTATTGCTGGTGACGAAACAAAACATGAACTGATAAAGAACACAGTGAAAAGAAACACACAGACAAATCTGAGGGTACAACGCAACCCTGACACAAAGAAACAGGGCTTAAATACACTGAGGAAGTCAGGAATGAGAAACATGAGGGAGACACAGCTGGGAGACATCAGGGCTAAAAGCTAGACCCACTGACATGAGACAAACCTTCACAATAAAACAGGAGACAAGAAACAGAGACACACACTGAACTAAACCTATACTAAACACCAGAGACAACCTAAGTACTAATCTCTCACCAAGAATACCTGAAACATAGATTAATAATAATAATCAACAAAACACCAGAGAATCAGAAAATAATCCACAATGCGAAAATAAACCAAAACATAAGAAACTCAAAATGCTTGGTCAAAATCACCCAGAACCGTGACAATTGTAAAAGCATGTATGTGGATGGAGGTTCCAGGTAATCTCTAGTGAATATGGCCCTTTGGAGTGGTTCTGACTCACACTCACCTAACCTCTAATTATGTGATTCATTAAGCGTGCTCTGTCTGCAGATTGGAATATTTTTTGTGCTTTTCTACAAAAGCCGTAAAGGAAAACTTGTGTCCTGTTGATGGGATTAACCACCAGTAAAAAAAAAAGAAGAAGAAGAAGAAAGAAACACAGAATACAAGAATAAAATAAAAAAAACAGTAGATGGTTTTAACTTTTGAACTTTAATAATGTAACAGATTTTTTCAGCTTTGCTCAGTCTGTGGTTTAGGTTATCATTATTCTAATAGAAGTGTTTCTAAATTGCATGCAGGGAACAGGAACAGGAAATGCAATGAGAAAGACAGAGGGGAAGGAAGCCTACACTGAATCAATAAACTCCTGCTGCAGAGCTGGCCCTCCCTAATAGTGAGAGTTCATTCTTAAATGGAAAAAAAAAATAAACAAAGGCTTCATTTTATTATCAGAAAAAAAATGTTGTGTAATGGCTCTCAGAGCCCTGGAAGAGGAGGCGGTGTAGTTTTATTGGCACGATTTTCTTCACTGTAAGAAACACACAGGCAGAGCTGCCACACTGAGACCTGATAACCAACAGCAGCAGCTTTCACACTGGCACAAGTCATTTCGCTCTCAGTGCCTGGATTTTTGTTTTCTTACATGGATTCAATACAGCAGGATCAGGATTGTCTCCTAGCAACACACCACTGAACAGTCATGTGTTAAAATGACTGTAAAATTATATGTGAGTATAATATAAAGGTTTTAAAAGAACATAACAGAATACTGTAAGTAGTGTAGTTCTGCCATCAGTGTTTTATTAGTTTATTAATTTATTGACTCAACACAGCCTTTCACCCACACCCACTGCATCGCTCCCACTTAACTCCTCCCACTTCTTCTTACAGTCAGAAATTCTAGCTTTCACAGCAGTTTTTATTTTAACGCTAAAAGATCATAGTGTAAACATCTGGAATTTATTGGAGGGTGAGAATGGTTGTGTTTCTCGGCTGGACTCTGCTCTCTGTGTGCCTGCTGGTTTCTGCCTCGCAAGGTGAGCTGTGGTCTCTACCAATTTTAAAAGATCTGGCCATTTGGGTTTAATGAGTAAATAGGATTATAACTTTTTTTTTTCTTTTTTTTAAAAGAAAATTTGTTTCTATTATCTAAGATGTACAATTAGAATTAAATGCAACCTAAACCTGCAATGGGTGCCTTCTAATTAAAAGTTATGAAAATCAAGTTAAGAAATATCAAATATTGAGGGGGAATTTGGGATGTGGATTTTTAACCCTTAGTTGGTGTTCATGTTTACTTCAAATGTGTTTAAAGATGTTTTCCATTAAGACTTTAGGAGTTACAGAGATTTTTATTCACAGTCCCTCATTTTCAGATGGGGGATTGTCTGTACATGTAGTTTTATGGGCAGGTGAGGTCTGGTTCTCTGATATTTCATGACAAATGAAGTAGACATAATACCTGAGTTTGATTCATAGTGTTGAATATGGACTTCATAGTGAGCTCAGCAGCACTAAAAGGGAGAAGAGAGAGAAAGGAGGAGTATTATTCTCAAAGTCTATAACAGAGCTATGCCTTTAATAATGTTAGTGCAGTCTATGGGGCCATACTTGGCTGAGTTTCGGCCAAATGCTCTGAAACCAATAGAAATGATTTTTTTAAACTATCCAACATAAGAGTTTCTCACGGTGAAGAAGATGAAGAAATGGGACAGTCATCAGCAGCAAAATTAGTCATCTAATTTCTGCCCCACAGGGCAGCTTTTCAGGTGAATACAGACAGACACACAAACAAGCAGCAGCTGAATGTGGTCGTTATGATAGAATTAGAATAGAATAGAATAGAATTCAACTTTATTGTCATTGCACATGTCACAGGTACAGGGCAACGAAATGCAGTTTGCATCCATCCAGAAGTGCTTTAGCCGCGATATAGATATATTACAATATATATTAGCAATAGTATAGATGTGTAAGTATATTACAGAAATGGGTCTATTATGGTATGTTATAATGTACACGGTGTGAAGTATGTTATGAATATTCTATAACTATAAGTATGTACAGGCTGTAGTGAGTACAAGCTATGTACAGGCTATGAACAGGATATAAATATGAAATAAAAACTATACAGAAATCTGAGATATACAGTTATACAGAAATGTGAACTATGTAAGTTATAAACAGTTGTAGGATTGAAAAATTATCATATGTACAGAATGATATTCACACAGAACTATACAGTAGTGCAGTTAGGATAATGATAATGATCTCCAGGTCTTGGAACCAGGG
Organism: Oreochromis niloticus; assembly: GCF_001858045.2. NCBI lineage: Eukaryota > Metazoa > Chordata > Actinopteri > Cichliformes > Cichlidae > Oreochromis > Oreochromis niloticus. The sequence continues at coordinate 55,129,983 of NC_031967.2, forward strand.
TTTTTACCTTTAGGTTGTTTAGGGTTTGTCTGCGTTTATAGTTTTAAATTAAATTCAGTAAAGCTGTGTCTTGCTCTCAGATGGATTTCTCATACACTCGAAATGTGAGGGCTAGGTTGCTGGTTCTTTTGGGTAAGCCATCATAGATAATTTAGCTCTCAGAAGATAAATTAATTGTTGACTAATTTGTTAATTAATCTAACGTGTGTCAAATCAGTGAAATAAAGTTCAGTGCATAGTTGATATAAATTGTCATGTTCATGTTAACGCCTTGATAAATAATGCTCAAAAAAAATATATATATATATTGTGCTGTGATATTATGTCACAGGAGTGTAAATCTGTAAACCCTCAGAGTCACATGATCATTAACACATGTGAATGGCAGCCACACATGATTCCCACTTTTCTGTTTTAAATTAAACCCTGTTTAAAATTCATGATGGTACACGTGCATCGTAGCTTCTGACAACGACACTTTACGATTACTTATTTTCAAAAGTAATTAGTTATATAGTTACTTTTTAAAAACATGATTTACAACCTGAATAGGTGAGAAAGCGATAGATCTTTCAACCCCTAATCCATCATATAAAATGTAATCAAATGGAAAAAGTCTCTTTTAAAAAATTGTTTTATTAGTTTTAATCTTTTAACTTTATGCATCAAGCAAAAATTTAATTATATGCAACATTCTCTGACTGGAAGAAATTTGTTTGACATTTAAACCTATTTTCTGCACATTCCAGCACATAAAATAAAATATTTTTTGTGTTTACACTCAGTCTTTCAAATAGATGCAAGTAAAACACAGCAGAAAATAAATAAAATCAAAGACTAGCGGCCCTGTTGCTCTATTTTCACCTGTAAAGCAGGACTGGGGTAGGCGGAGGTTTACCGTGGTGCAGGTGTGCTGCAGCGGTCAGTGGAAGAATCCGCGAGTTTCTCTGTGAATTTCACATTCCATGGTAACGCACTCGGTGCTTGCTTGGAAGTTTAGGGGGTTTTGTTCGTTGTAAAAAGAAGTTTTCTTCCCACGCACAACAGACACTAATGTTTTTGTCACTTTTTATGGAATCAAACTCAAAGTAAGGTCAGTACTTCCACGCTTTAAACGCTGCATGCTCATACTCTCTCCCGCACTCCATATATTATCCATTATTGATCTGCACACAGCTGTTGCCACGAATGTCGCACTCAGTTACATCAATCTAAATGAGCTTCTCCATCTTAAGAAACTCTTCACAGTTCCTCGGCATAGGAGAAAGTATTTAAGGGCATTGGAAAAAAATTCCACCAGTTAAACTAGTAAACTTTAGCAGAATTCACCTTTGAAGTTAAATGGAAATTCTCAGCAGAAGAGTTCTGGTGTCTGCTGTAGAAGTGAACACTTGTTCTTTGACCTTTAACCTCTCTGCTCTCTGGTTTTTCTTATTTCAGCCCAGAACATCACAGCTGAGTCTGGACAGAACGTCACGCTGACATGTCGAGCTCCAAACAACATCCAGACTATGGAGTGGAGCAGAGCTGACCTGGGGAGAGAATATGTTTTTTTGTATCGGGATGGGAGGGAAACTACAGTGAACCAGCATCGCTCTTTTAAAGGCCGGGTGGCTCTACAGGACAAACAGATGAAGGATGGAAACATGTCAGTGATTCTGAAGAATGTGATGATTAGTGACCGTGGAACATACGAGTGTCGTGTGAAGGCAAACAAAAAAAAACGCAGGAAGAGAGCTAATCTGAAGACCGACCCCATCTGTAGCATCTACCTGAGTGTTGTTGATCCTCCAGGTGAGTGAGTAGAGTTGAGTGTGTGTGTGTGTGATCAGAGGTGAAGCTGCTTCCTGGTTGTTGATGTTTGTTTCTAAAGATGTTGTTGATGAGACTTTGTAGAAAGCAGCTGGTCTGAGTGATGTGATCAGAGTGCAGTAGATAATGTCTGACAGCAGTTTGAAGAGGAAATGGATTCTGTTCTGTTCTTCACTCATCACCTACCTGACAGCTGACACCTCACACCTGTTTCTCACCTGCAGGTCCAACAGGAGGACCAGAGAAGGATGGACATGTTGGACTGAAAGTTGGTCTGTTAGTTTCTGGCGTCCTCATTGTTGCTGCTTTTGCTGGGTTTGTGATCTACAGAAAGCATAAAGGAGAAAAGAGTCAGGGTTCACACTAACCTCCTGATGATCTGCAGCACATTTAAGTATCTCAGACCTCTGAACAGCTAAACTTTGAGTCTCCTGCTGCTGTCTCAACTTCCAAGTGATATCAGTGAACAGGAGGACAGACATCAGGGACCTCACAAAGAAATTAATTGTGAAGTGTCACCATAAAATGTTATTCTGTCTTATCTCTGTGTATGGAGATGATGGAAAGTCTTTGTGAGGAATGCAGAGTAAAGAAAATCTAAGAGAAAACAGAGAATTCTGCTGATTCAACAGTTATTGTCTAATTTTGCTGCATCCAGCTTACACAGTAAAATTAGACTTGCCGTTGTTCATAAGTTCCAATTTTAACAAAAACATGGTGCTTCTGTTTATTACTAATGTTATGGCTGCAGATTAGTGTCTCAAACTTTAACTTAGCACTTTATCAGGCTTTAACACAGCCTGATAAAGGATACGTGGAAATTGCTTTAGTCTGTCAGTAGATCAAGTGTGAAGTGAAATTAATTTGACTGATTCAACGGTCATTCTTGGAGGTTGTTCAGCAGCTTAAATGTGACCTAAAAGGAGACCAGAATAAATTGTAAAAACATTTATACATACATGCACATATACATGCACACTCCTGTGATAATGTGATGCTCAGTTTTCACTGCTGTAACCTTCGAGCTGGGCTCGATTTATGCTTGCACATGTGAAATGTATTCCCACATGAATCTATGTTGGCCTTCAGCAAATGTTACCATGTTGAGTAAGGTAAAATCAGAGCTGCTTTCCTGATACTTTAAACTGTGACTGTAAGCTTGACACAACTTGCTAAGTCATTAATCCCACTTTTGAACTTTATTCATTGCCATTGTACAGTTGCCTGCACAGAGGAATTAGCTAGCAAGACCACAAAGGTGCAAAACCCCCAATGTCCAAACATAATATAATAAATAAGGGATGATAATGGTAAAACAAGAGATTGAGGAAGTTTCAGTGGAAACAAATCCAGGAAGTTTGAAACAGGTGTTGGGATGAAATTCATGTAATCACATATTTGCCATGTGTGGTTTGGCACTGCCAGGAGCTCTGTCATCTAAAAACACTGCATTTACTTTTACACAAGTATGAATAAACTCATGAGGAACAAAATACTGTCACAAGTGCAACCTGATTAAGAACTGATGAACAACTGCTGCAGTGTAATCCTGTAACCTGTCTGTCATTGTTTCTATTAACATGTGAGAATGATCAGTGAAAATGCTTGTTTGCAACTTACATGTGAAAATCATCATCACAGCGTTTCTGGTTTTCAGCTTTTTTTTTTCTTAAGAGGATCTTTGTGTATTTATCTTTTGTTTATATTTTGTGTATTTTTTTGAATGTCAAGCAGTCGTTTCATCGTAACACTTCTATTTATCTCTGCTATAAAAATTTGATCAGGCTTCATGTCCGTTTTCACACAGAATAAAGTCCGGAAGTATTTCTGTTGTTTGCCAGGCTTTTTCTTTCAGGCTGACTTTAACTCATCACCCTGTGACTCATCCAGCATCTGTGTGGCAGGGTGACAAATCAGGTCCAACACAGACTGCCAGCTCTGTCTGCAGTTAGTCAAATCCCAGTCATAAACTGCACACAGTCCAAAAAATCTTTTCTTTAAATTTGGCTCAATGTAAAGAGGTGGAAATACAATCCTTTTAAATTCAGAATACATTTTGCTTAACAATGGGAGGAAGAAAGCTCTCCTGGGCCTTTCTGGATGGAGTTTGCATGATCTTCCTGTGTAGGCTCTCAGCTGTCGTTAGTGTGGTTAGGTGAACTGGTGATCTAAATTGCCCACAGGTGTGAACATGAGTGTGAATGTTTGTCTCTGTCAAGCTGGTGATCTCTCTAGACTGTATCCTGACTCTCGCTCTGTGGCAGCTGGGTTAAGATGGCAGCTGGGTTAAGGTATATCCGCCGTAATGGTCGCTTTGCTCACCGCCACAACCAGTCTGACAGTCACTGATATTTATACCTGCAGGAGGCAGGCAGGAAGGAAGGAAGATGGATGGATGTAAGATGACTCATCTGGGTCAGAGGACATTAGCGCTTACATGACATTAAAAGAATTAGAGGAAACATCATAAAGTCATGGATGAACAGATTTCAGTGTGTTGCTTCCTTTGGAGGAGGAATGTATGTGAGAACCAACCAAATCAGTCTGGATATCAGGAGCAAGGAATTCATTAATTCTTGATGGTAATTAATATTTTGCCCAGATTTGGCCCAAATCTCTGAAATCTTTGGACTTGACTGACCACATTAACTGAGGGTTGGCATTAGGCTAACTGCCTCAACTCTGCCTCATATTCCCAAGTGACATTTAAACAAAGTCAGTTTAGCTTAGTTAAATAGTGTCAAATGACAACAAGAATTACCTTAAGGTACTTTATATTTTAAAGTAGAGACTACTATAAAAGAAAGAAAACTCAGCAATCAAATGATCCCCATTCTGTATGAGCAATCACTTTGATGACATTGAGAAAGAAAAACTCTCTTTTATGCAAAAACCCTATAAAACCACCAGGATGAGGGAGGGGTGGCCATCTGCCAGTCAGAGATCTGCCTGGACACGTCGTGCTTAGCAGAGGAAATGGTGTAGATGAGATCCAGCTGTGTCTGTTCCTTGGAATTTTACTCTAAAAAAAGAAATCGCTGGAAATTTTTCCAAAACTCCAGAGAGCAAATTGGAATCAGGCTTCATAGCATGTATCTGTGAACAGGAGAGGGAGCTCTGCTTTAAAAGAGACCGTGATGGATGAATGGACAAGCTTCATATCAGTAAATCAGTGTTGACATATAAAATAGGAAATAAAATATTCTGTGTCTGTCTGCATCGGCCAGAAGACAAAAGACAGAACGTTTTAATGTGATCCCTTTAGAGCCTGAACCATGACTGAGATAGCGTCCATGTGGACAGGCATTCACTGTCACCTCCAGCTCTGACTGACTCACATGCTATTGTTATATTATTAGGTTGTATCAGTGGCTTTGACTGCTGCTGCTGGTGATGTAGTGGTGTGTGGGTGATATTTTCTTTTCTCACTTTGAGCCTCTTAGTCCCAAATTCATTTTTAGGTGTTTATTCAACTTTATAACAAGTAAAAACAACAACAAAAAAAGACTTCCAGATATGAGTTTCAAATAGGATCATTTGCGACATCTGCAATTTTTTGAGCCTGTTATTACTCAGTTCATCTTGGACTAGGGGCCCGCGGTCCATTTTAAATTGGCTCGCAAGCAGAGATGGGCAGTAACGCGTTACTTGTAACGCGTTACTGTAATCTGATTACTTTTTCCAAGTAACGAGTAATGTAAGGGATTACTATTGCAAAAACGGTAATTAGATTACCGTTACTTTCACGTAGGAACGCTGCGTTACTGCGTTACTAAAACCGTGATTTTTTGCGAGAACGTCTCATGACAGTGACGTAAGCAGATCAACAATGGATAATATATCGAGTGTGGGAAAGAGTGTAGCATGCAGCGTTTAAAGCGTGGAAGTACTGACCTTATTTTGAGTTTGATTCCATAAAAAGTGACAAAAACATTAGTGTCCGTTGTGCGTGGGAAGAAAACTTCTTTTTACAGCGAAAAAACCCCTAAACTTCCAAGCAAGCACCGAGTGAAATTCACAGAGAAACTCGCGGATTCTTCCACTGACCGCTGCAGCACACCTGCACCACGGTAAACCTCCGCCTACCGCAGTCCTGCTTTACAGGTGAAAATAGAGCAACAGGACCGCTAGTCTTTGATTTTATTTATTTTCTGTTGTGTTTTACTTGCATCTATTTGAAAGAGTGAGTGTAAACACAAAAAATATTTCATTTTATATGCTGGAATGTGCAGAAAATAGGTTTAAATGTTAAACAAATTTCTTCCAGTCAGAGAATGTTGCATATAATTTAATTTTTGCTTGATGCATAAAGTTAAAAGATTAAAACTAATAAAACAAGTTTTAAAAAGAGACTTTTCTATGGGCAGAAATCTGCGCCATCAGAAATTGAATTTGAATAAGTTAAATTTGAATTTGAATTACTCGGATTGAATCTGAATTGTAACTTGAATGAAAGCTTTTGAAAACTGAATTTGAATTAGTCTAATTTGAAATTGAATTTATGGTTTGAAAATGAATTGATTTGCTTTGAAACTGCATTTTATCCTTTAAAAATTACGCTCTCGAATAATTTTAGATTCACTTCTCACCATTCAGTTTCAGTTCTACAATTCAATTTCAGTTCCAAAATTCAGTTTTTTGGGACTTACATCCGGTTCCGGTTCAAGCGCAGATTAATAGAACTACAGACTGATAGCGTTACTGACGGGAATCTATAGCGTCTTGAGCTGAATTAAGACTTCAGAAGTCATTCGTCATGTCGAATGACCAGCGGATAAACTCTCAGGTTGGTAATAAATGTATTACATGTATAAGAACAAGCGTCATGTTAACAAATGATAGCCGTACAGTAACCTTTATGCTTATTGTAGCTGCTAGCTAAAAACGCTAATTTAGCGTAGTTTGCCCTGATTTCAGCTTTGACAAACAAATATGATCGACTGTTTCTAGTAGAATTCCAAAGTTGTCATCTTGTACCCTGTCAGAGCCCTGTATGCTTGCAGAGACCCCTACAGTAAGGAAACATGCAAAACGCTGTCCAAACCTTTGTATTTGAGCTTTATTTATGTCTTACACAGCATCCCAACTCTTTAGCGAACTTAATAACTTTAGCTAAAGTGAATAGTTAGTCTAATTCATTAGTGCAGCATTACTGGATCACCTCTGTTTGAAGTGATATAATATGATATACAACTATCACTATGTTTAACTATCATAATAATTCTTAGGGTACTGAGTGCATGCTTAATTAGATTTTTTTTTTTTAAACATACTGCTCCATTGCTATGTTTGACAGGCTGAAGTTGTCGGGTCACCTCCTAAATCGACCATCTTTTACAGGTGTTTTGTGCCAGAAATGGAGTGTCCACTGAAGACTGAAGATACTGAATCTCTACGCCGTGCCATTGATCCCTCCTGTGCCTTCATCTAGACAAGAGACATTAACTTAACCACTCTCACATGCTCTGTACCTACATCACCTTCCCTGACAGTCGTAGCTTGGCTCATCTGAGGGTGAAATTATAAGAATGTGTTATTTTGCAAAGTGCTCTCTAGGGTTCCTAAATAAAATATGGCATTGAGGTCATTTCTTTTGAATTAATCCCTTCTTCTGAAATATAAGATCCTCTCCTGGTTTAAATGGCACTTTCTGTTCCTTACTTCCTGTTCCACTCCCAACCCCAAATAGATGCTGACAAGCTGACACAGTAACATGGAAGAGGGAAAGAAGCTGGAAAGGACTACTACAAATAAACCCAATGCCTAACAATGAAAAATGTAAAAGAAGAAAAATAATAATAAAGATAAAAGATGAAGTAACAAGTTTTTTGTTTTTTTGTTTATTCCAAATGATCATCCAGATGTCTGTGACATGTGATGACAAACACCATAATGGAAGGCCTTTGTCATCACATGCTTAAACTCATCATATATTTTTGCATATGCTGAACAGGCAGTCAGACATGCTGTAACTGTGGGGTAGAAAACTGCATGAACACCATACGGCAGGGGTCTCAAACTCCAGTCCTCGAGGGCATGGAAAAGTTGCATGAAACCGGCCCTCGAGGACTGGAGTTTGAGACCCCTGTCATATGAAATATGACAGGTGTGATTGAACTTCATGAAGACTCTGAAGTTTCTCTTCTCTTCTGGCAGGACAGGAATGTCGCCTTGTCCTGTGAGCCACAGTAAGGATGTACTTAGAGTAGAACTGGAGTGTCACCAGCCTCAGGCTCTTCACCTTTTCAAAGACAAAGCAGTCATTTAGATAAAATATTAGATATTGTTTACCTGTAAATGCACAAAGAGAATTTAGAAATGTAATTATTGTCAAGAGTGAACAAGCACTGATAGTGTAATCTACAGCTGTGGCCAAACGTTTAGAGAATGAGAAGTGTTGTTTGTCTTATCTTATCTTATCTTATTTACAAAGTTTGCTGTTTCAGTGATAGTTGTATATCATATTATATCACTTCAAACAGAGGTGATCCAGTAACGCTGCACTAATGAATAAGACTAACTATTCACTTTAGCTAAAGTTATTAAGTTCGCTAAAGAGCTGGGATGCTGTGTAAGACATAAATAAAGCTCAAATACAAAGGTTTGGACAGCGTTTTGCATGTTTCCTTACTGTAGGGGTCTCTGCAAGCATACAGGGCTCTGACAGGGTACAAGATGACAACTTTGGAATTCTACTAGAAACAGTCGATCATATTTGTTTGTCAAAGCTGAAATCAGGGCAAACTACGCTAAATTAGCGTTTTTAGCTAGCAGCTACAATAAGCATAAAGGTTACTGTACGGCTATCATTTGTTAACATGACGCTTGTTCTTATACATGTAATACATTTATTACCAACCTGAGAGTTTATCCGCTGGTCATTCGACATGACGAATGACTTCTGAAGTCTTAATTCAGCTCAAGACGCTGTAGATTCCGTCAGTAACGCTATCAGTCCGTAGTTCTATTAATCTGCGCTTGAACCGGAACCGGATGTAAGTCCCAAAAAACTGAATTTTGGAACTGAAATTGAATTGTAGAACTGAAACTGAATGGTGAGAAGTGAATCTAAAATTATTCGAGAGCGTAATTTTTAAAGGATAAAATGCAGTTTCAAAGCAAATCAATTCATTTTCAAACCATAAATTCAATTTCAAATTAGACTAATTCAAATTCAGTTTTCAAAAGCTTTCATTCAAGTTACAATTCAGATTCAATCCGAGTAATTCAAATTCAAATTTAACTTATTCAAATTCAGTTTCTGATGGCACAAATTTCTGCCCATACTTTTCCATTTGATTACATTTTGTATGATGAATTATGTAGAAAAAGTAGAATTGGGCTGAAAGATCTATCACTTTATCACCTATTCAGGTTGTAAATCGTGTTTTTAAAAAGTAACTAAGTAATTAATTACTTTTGAAAATAAGTAATCAGTAAAGTAACGGGATTACTTTTTGGGGGAAGTAATCAGTAATTAGTAACTGATTACTTTTTTCAAGTAACTTGACCAACACTGCTCGCAAGTAATTTTATAAATATAAAATATGGCCCGCACTTCAACTTTTGCTGGAGTGTATTGCACTTCTTAGTTTTAACACCAAGGGGAGCTACTGTTGCTCATGTACAGTTCCACCAGGTGTATATACAAGTTGCGCAGGGGAAGTGTTATATATAGAGTGGTGATAGGGAAAAGGCTCCGGGGAATTCAGGGAGGGGAAAAAACCACTTGCTCTTTTTCAGGCACTCTCCACTCATGATCAGTGTCTCTCCAAACACTCACAAAACAGGAATGCCCCTCAGGGAACACAAGAAGAAGGAATGTGCTGACATGCCTGATTAGACTTGCTCAGAAGTGGGCTGGAGTGATGCGAGTAACAGTAATGAGGCCCAGGTGGGCCCAGGTCGTGAACCCGCCGTGAGAGAGAGAGAGAGTGAGAGAAAACTACTGATCAGTGACCTGCTGATCCTCTGGGCCGTGACATATTTATAGGTTTGAAGCTTTAAAAATACACAGGAAGAACAAATACTGCACTGCCTTGGGAATTTCACCCAGCAAATATATCAAAATGGTACTAATTACCAAGAAGGTCCATTGAACCTAAGAGATGTTGTTCAGGTCATACAAATGGTTTCCTGACAATGATTGCAAGCGTTAGATTGCATCGTGAGCCACACACAGCCAGCTTTAATGACTGCCAAACAAGGGAAGTTCCTTTTTTCTGTTACTGTACAGAAGTTTCACTGCACTTTTAAACCTAATATGAGAAGAAAAGAAGTTAAAACTTAAGTTTGACACCTCTGTTTTAGAGCTGTCGTGGTCCTGGGTCGCTGGCCAAGAGTTTTGAGTTTGTTGTTATTATTTTTTTCCATTTTGTATTAGTTCTTAGGGTTCAAGTCTTGTGTTTAGTCTTTCTAGTATCCCTACCTGTGTCCTCTCCCGGTGTTCTGTTCGTTTCCCCGCGTTTGTGTCATTTGTGTCGTTTGTGTTTTCTGTTTGACTTTGAAGGTTTGTGTCTCGTCTTGTGACTGATGACACAAAGTTTAAAACTTTCTGGGTCGCCAGAGATTGAAGTCAGTTATGTCTGAGAGGAAAGTATTCATTGTAATTGATATACTTTCTACTTAAGATGTGACTCAGCAAGTTGCATTTTAAAGGTCAAAGTCAGCAACAGAAAAAGGAAAACAAAGACAAAAAGGCAAAGCAGCAACACCTTTGTAGTGTGGCCCAGAGAAGCAGTAGTAGTGGTGCAGTAGAGCTGTGAGCAACGCACCAAGGCCCAAACGTTTGATAAAAAATCATTAGTTGATTCGGAGAAGAGTCAGGAAACACGGGGCTGTGTCATAACAGTGAAGTATTTCTCATTTTTCCTCTTGAGGCCTTTTAAGAAGTGAAACATCCTCTTTTAGCGCTGCAAAGAGCAGCAGACAATGGAAACAAATGGGCACGTTCTTCATTTTGGGGGAAAAAAACTAACAAAAACTTGCAGTGACACACATGTTACAGGTTGCTCCAGTGGTGTGATTTTGACCCTGGCTGAACCATACTGAGCAAGTTCCAGGATGACTCTGTTACTCCATTGACAACATGCAGCATGCAGCCACTTTTGCAGTGGCGTGTCCAGCGGGGTGGCCTGGGGGGCACAGGCCACCCCCCAACCAGACTGGCCACCCCAGGTGCCACCCCGAAGCTAAAACAATAAAATTCAATGAAACAGCAAATGTACGATTATGTTTTCACAGTGAAACTCAGATATCCGAGTGTAAGTGAATGCAGCATGGGCTTCTGCGCTATGAGCGTCATGTTAGCAAAAGTAGGAGAGCCATGCACGAAAGACGGCACCACAGAAAACAATTTTCGGCGAAGATTAACAGGTTAACATAGCTGGACTGGCCATCGGGCATACCGGGCATTTGCTCGGTGGGCTGATGACTTTTTTTTTTTTTGTTACGGCATGAACAATGAAAGGTGGTGGATAGGCCAGATGCTGGCCGGTGTGTAAAAATAACTCAGTTGTTTGGTGGTGGCTATGGTGTAGCTTCCACGGAGGCCAGCAGGTGGATGAGGGAAGGGGAGGCAGGAGGAGCAGAGAGGCGGCCAAGGCGGCCGCCGGTCCGAGTGTCAGGTGAACTGAACTTCAAGTAAGAAGTTATGACCTGCAGTCTATCTGGGTCAGATATAAACCAAGTTTAGGTGGAGTTTATTTTCGTTGTGCTGACTTTTTACAGTCAGTTACAATAACTCGTACTGCGTGCTAGCTAGCATGACGGAGTTTCTATACAGCTGGGTGGGTGCTGTGATGTTACTGATAGTGAACTTTATTTTATTCATAAGGTTAGTTAGTAGAGTTGCCAACAGCTCCTTAAAAAATGGAATGGTCCCTCATTCAGAGAAAATATTACGCATTTCGTGTTGAGCTGAGAAGAGACACAGTTTGTCCCGGACTTCAGCTAGAATGAAAAAAAAGACACAAAGCTGGATTTATTCTGTCTTTATGCTGCACAGCTGCCTCCTCTCCTCTCATTCTCTCCCCTCCCTCTCCTGTTGCTACTTCAATCATGAAACTGATCAATGATCAGCTGATCGGCTTTTCTCTCTTGTTTATTTATCGCCCACTTTGTGCCAGAAAGAGGAAACCAGCAGATGTCGCGCTAAACAACAGCAACACGTTTAAGCTTGATCAGCTGTTGTTAGAATTTATTTAATATTAATTTCTAATATCAGCTGATGTTTGCTGGAGCCACAGCTGTAAAAGCTGCTGGTCATGATGTCTGTTTGGATATATGGTGAGAGGGAAACATGCAGATGAAACCAGGAGATGTCCTTACTGAATCATCAGAGCTGAACAGGTGATGGAGAAACAGGTTTACCTTTTAGGTGACATGAATGAGTTGAAGGGAAGGTATGAACTGTTTCTGAGAGACAAATAACACCAGGATCCTTTTCTATGTAGCTGACAGCTGGTAACTGTGCAGGGGCGGGTCTAGCAAAGTGTTGCCAGGGGTCGAGGTAGGGCATTAACAGGGAAAGGGGGGCACAAAGAAATACTTTCTTATTCTCATTTAAAATGTCTCGCTTTTAAAAAAAATAACTATCTGAATCTTGCGAACAAAGTTTTTATCTGACGTAAAATTGATAGAAATCATACATATACCAACAAGACAGTGTACATCACTGTCACAACAGCGTTTGTTTTCATTCAAAGGCTTTATGGCTTTAATACCTGGTGGGCCGGTCTGTAGTCAAAATGCTGAATTTTTTGTCCCAGTCCAGCCCTGCAGGTTAATACTGGCAGTGTCACCATGCCAGCTGACTGTATTTCATCATCAGCCAGTGTTGTTCTTTATACATCAGTATTACCAAAGTTTACCATAAGGCAGCATAGAAAGTATTTACTTGCTTTCAGGTTTTATTCAGATGTTAGTCTTTTCATTTGTTTCCCCACTTTTTTCCTGTTTCAAAATCAAACACCAGTTTGTGAGAAGATTATCTTCTTTTCTTTAATAGACAGATAAAGTTTTCCATTGGCTAATTTGGCAGTTGTATGTTAAAAATGTTCGTATTTTAATATTCAAAAATGTTTTTGCCCAAAACATATGTGCACTATATGTCAGTAAAAATACTATGCAAATATTGCTGTCCTTGAATGCTGACTAAACACTGACAAAGCACTGATTGTATCTCTTGTACTTTATCAACGCAGTATCTAAAAACTTTGCACCGTAGTGGTTAAAACCTCATTCTAATAAGAGTTAAAAGCACATTCGGTTATTAGGTTTATAGGGTTATTGAATTATGGTTAACGGTTGGTAGAATTTTTTTTTTAACATTATCTGCCAATTACATCTGCCACCCTTCTCCAAATCTGTGCCCCTACCTGGCCCCCCCACCAACTCAGATCTGAGTTGTAATAAGCAGAGAGGAATTTGGTCCTTCGCTGGATAATTTATTATGGTAGTCCTGGCGTTTCATATCGCAGTTGCAGTGCTTAGACTCTAGAATAACGCGATATTGGTAACTCAGAATCTATCCAGTCTTTCAAATTCTGTCTTAAAACTCACTTTTTTATGTTAGCTTTAATCTGAGTTCAGTTTGAGATCTGGTTTGTTTTATGTTTGTTTTTATGTTAAATACATTGTATTTGCGTCATCTCACGTCTTGTTTTCTGTGTTTGTTTTCTCTTGTTCATTAACTAACAGTTTGGTGAAGTTTGTTGCTTTTAAATGTGCTATAGAAATAAAATTGACGTTGACTGATACAATACTGGTCTGCACAGCTATTGGTTGGTAAAGTTATTTATGCAGTGTTCTCTTTGCCCGACTCTCCCCCAGTTTAGTCCATGGTAACTGGACTGTGAACTCACAGAATTTAGGCTGCATGAACCATATTTTACTCTCACCTAACACTCAAAGCACTTTGCACTCCAAGCTGTAACAGCAGACACATTTTAACATCTAGGTTATATGATAGACGGCCCTGCTTTAAAATTATTCAGAAAAAACAAAGAAAAACAAAAACTTCTAAATAATCTTGGTGTAAAGTCGACTTTCACATGGTTGATTGCACATGGCTGGAAAACAAAGGCCTCCAAAAAGCAACTCTTGTTTACTTAATCCCAAAGAAGAAAAGAAATGGCATTCTGTCCTTGCTTATAGCCATATGTTTTCCATCTTATTTTCTGGTTCTTGTTTGTGCTGTGATTTTTTTCATGATCATCTACTAAACTAAAACACATACTTTTGGAGAGAAATGATTGTGAAATTTTCCATCTGTTCCCTCTCTCAGAGAAACATTCTTTTACAGTGTTTTCCCTCCTGTAACTAAAGGTCAAAGGTCAAGTGAAGGCCTGCATGTGCTGTGCAAATAGAAGCTCCTCTGCTGCCACCTCCTGGCCGTTATTAAGCAGTGAACGATGTCTGTTCATAGTGCTTACACTCACCGGCCACTTTATTATGTACATTTGATACTACTAAGCTGGACCCCTTTTACTTTAGGAGCTGCCTTTTTTCTTTGTAGTATACAGACAACAAGCTGGTGGAAATAATACAAAAGCATCACACAGAAGATTTATTGGCTGCACATCTGTGATGTAAATCTCGTTCCACGACGATCCCAAAGGTGCTCTGCTGGATTGAGGAAACCATTTTGACATGATTTGTGCTTTGTGACATGGTGTGTTGTGATAAAAAGTCATATAAAAATTTGTCTCGCAACACTACACCACCACCACCAGCCCGAACTGATGATGGAAGGCAGGGTGAAGCCATGACCTCCCATCCAAATGTTGCAGAAAAATGGAGACTCGTGAGACCAGGCAACATTTTTCCAATCTTCTAATGTCCTTTTTTAGTGAGCCCATGTGAACTATAGCCTCAGTTTCTTCACAGCAGTGACTTCTACTTCCTCTTCTTGCCTGGAAGTTGAGGATCACAGTTATTTAGGCGATAACCTGGCTGATTGTGGCTCAAGAGTTGGCAGTTCGTCTTGTAATCAGAAGGTTGCTGGTTCAAGCCCCGGCTCCGACAGTCTCGGTTGTTGTGTCTTTGGGCAAGACAATTCACCTGTTGCCTACTGGTGCTGGTCAGAGGGCCCGGTGGCGCCAGTGTCTGGCAGCCTCGCCTCAGTCAGTGCGCCCCAGGGCAGCTGTGGCTACAATGTAGCTTGCCATCACCAGTGTGTGTGTGAATGGGTGGATGACTGAATGTAGTGTAAAGCGCTTTGGAGTCCATAGGGACTAAGTAAAGCACTATACAAATACAGGCAATTATCATTTAATCAACCTCAATAACCCTGTGGAAAGGATGAGACACTGGAGGTCTCCAAATTTTCTCAGATTAGATGATGACAGATGCTGAAGATATCCTCAATATGGAGAGATCCTCAGATTAAACCTTATTTGTTTCATTGGTTTCATTTTGATTCAGAATAATTTGACCTATCAGAGACCAGCAGCTTGATTCTGGTGGTTGGATATAATAATGTCTAAATAAAATCTCACAAACGTATGTTTTTAGACACTAAACAGACAAAATTGGGACCCGGTAACAGATACGATGATGTTTGAAACTTATCTGAAACATTTCCATATTTAAAATCTTCCAGGCCTTTTTACTGCAAGACAATTGATCATAAGAGCAGCTTCAGCTGTTCCACTGGAACAATGTCTAACTGGCATCTGTGAAGCCCCACACTTACTTCAGTCCTTACTCTGTACTTCTAAATATCAGCTTTAAACTGAATTCATCATGTGAATTGTTGCATCATTTAACCCCATCTGTGATTCTTTTACCTCACCTTTTATTGAATATGAGATGTAATTAGTAATTACAGTATTTTAGTAACAAATAAATAAAATTTGCCAGATCTGTGTCATGGTTGACCCAGGGAGCAAACTGAGACAGCACATACTGAATTTAAGAACTTTATTTTACAAAAGCAAAATTGTAAGTCATCATTTTCCTTACTAAGTACTGGAGCTACATCGTGACATTAAGGGGACATCAGGGAAACATCAGACATGATGGGCTTGGAGTATTGAGTGTAGGGAGACAAAGGAGTGATGGCTCAAAATGACACCTCCTGGCAGTTCTAAGTGATTAGCTCTAATGTTTGTAAGGACTTTCAGTGAGTACGGTGTGATCAAAAAACATCTGCAGGTGCATTCAGTGTTGATATCTGACACATTAGAACCACAAGGTACAAAATAAACTGATTAATAAATTGTGTGGAGTCGCAAATTTTGAAGCCAGCATGATAACCTTATCCAACCGGTGATGTGGAGATCCAGCTTATTTAGATCCAATTAACATCAATTCACTAAAAAAAAAATCCCCTAAAAAGATTAGAATTGTTGAGACAGAGTTTAATACACTGAATCATCTGAACAGCAAGAAAGTACATACACAGAACAGCAAGACAACACATAGCAAAGCAAGCAACGGAAACTTGAGGGTGTAGAGTTTTAAGCACAAACAGCAAAGCCACACAGACACGGACAGAAGGACAACAGCCCTGGTGGATCCTCTCTCTATAGTGGCCGTTAACTGCCCCTGCTGTTGGGTAACTTTCCACTTGTCCTCCAGTCAGAAACAGCAGGTGCAGGGTCAGGTACAGGCCAAGGTCCTGCCAGGGGCTGGTCAGGACTCTCACTAATGGCCATCTGCAGAGGGGCAACCTTTGAATAACCCTTTGCTTAGCCTTATAGGTCACAACGCGGTCAAACATGGCACATTAATGAAAATTATTAAATCTTACAACAAGCAGTATGCATCAACAGGTGCTCATACAGGAAGTAGCATAATCGTATGATATACGTGTGAATAATGCTTAACTGAACTACATCTTTTAACTAAGTTACATGCCATCTAAATTTATTGGGTAAATGTTTAACATGCTGATCCTGATACAGTCGCCCCTCGTTTATCGTGGGAGTTATGTTCTAAAAATAAAAATAGGTGAAATCTGCAAAGTAGTCAGCTGTCTGTTCACACCGAACGTGATAGAGGCGGCCAGAGTATGGCCGTTTTTTTCGGTGTTTTGAATAATTAAACGGCGTTTTTTACGCCATTTCTTAACCAAACGGGTTGGAAAAGTGGTGAATTTGGGCACTAATGGCTTGCCATATCAGTGTACCGCGTCTGGCGCGTTTGACTCGCGAAAAAAACCACGCCCGTGAGTTTATGTGTTGCATTTTGTGCATACGCGTGTTTCGCCTCTATCGCTCGAGTTGGAAAAATCTGAACTCCAGCGTCAAATCGCGCCGCGACAACCAATCAGGAGCCTGGTGACGTGGCTGTAACCAAGTCAAAGGGGCAGATCCAGCCAAAGCCCTTCATTCTTCAATGGACGGAAGGCTAATCAACGCCGTAGCAAACAACCCGGAGCTGTACGACACCAGCTGCTTTCTGTACCGAGACAGGAATATAAAGGACCGAGCTTGGAGGAAGAAATGTGAAGAGATCTGGCAACCTGGTAAGTTCATTCATTTCTCCTTTTACATTTTTCACTGACCCGGGGAAGCCGCACAAAAGCTAGCAAGCCACCGCTATTTTCCCACTGATGTACAAATACCGTTCTGCTTTTATGCATGTTGTCTTATCCGGTTGTTCAGTGATGACGTGACGAATCCTACTTCCGGGCCTAAAGTAGTCTGCGTTTAATATGGCTTTTGTGTTGTTAACATGTTTAATGTTTTGTATTTTCTTCTATTTAATCTCAAAAAGCTCCTAAAACAGTCAGTGATCACTGTTGACCTCCCTCGGCTTTTATTACTGCTAATCATTTATTTAAGCTCAGTTTTTAAAACCTTACGATGTAACTACAGCACAGCCCATGCAGCAGTATATGAATGACTAACCTCGTATTGTGGATGGATTATCTCACTTGTTCTCCTCGCTGAAGTTTAGTCCTTTTACAGCATCCCGCTATGCGATTACATTTGTTCCTGACCACCGAGAACACTCACGTTAACTTTTATCGAGTGGGAAAAAAAGTTAGCTTGTTTATGTTATGCTAACATAGCTGTGTCGCTAGCGGTCACGTAGCACATCATTATATACCAGCTAGCCAAACTTCAGTAACCCTACAAACGTCACTGCTGTTTAGTTTTCTATCTTCATTTATGTTCGAAGTTATAGCAGAGCTGTACGTTTGAATTTTTTTCCAAAACCCCGCAGTCAGGACATGCTATATTGTATTTGGATAGAAGCTAGCGAGCTAACTTCCTGCTAACTTCTAACGCCGTTAAATGTCATAAATTCCATTTTCATGGATGACTGGATGTTAAACTCAATTGTTACACCTGGTAGAGCAGAACACTGATCATTTTATTAAAGATGAAAGACTTTAGACAGTTTTTCAACTCTCAGTAATGCCACAGTGATCGTTTGATATATGGACCTGCAGCGGAGTTTAGGCCCAGACACGGCCAGTGACGTCAGACTGAACAACCGGATAGGAATATATTTTGTTTATTAATAAACGGCACACAGTGGTCCCGCTCATCCGTCACTGCCTCGCTTTTTCGCTGATTTTTTTTTTTTTGCACAGTACAGCATTGCATTCTGCAGCCTGATTGACAAATCTCCTCCGTGCTGTGTCTCCTGCGCTTGTCAAATTTATCATGTTTTGTTTTTATAACCATCACGTCCAATAGATAAAACAGCAGGGTTTCTGCTGCCTGAGGTATTCACTGAGCACACGGTCAGTTCAATTCAATTCAATTCAATTCAATTCAATTTTATTTATATAGCGCCAAATCACAACAAAAGTCGCCTCAAGGCGCTTTATATTGTACAGTAGATAGCACAATAATAAATACAGAGAAAAACCCAACAATCATATGACCCCCTATGAGCAAGCACTTTGGCGACAGTGGGAAGGAAAAACTCCCTTTTAACAGGAAGAAACCTCCGGCAGAACCAGGCTCAGGGAGGGGCGGCCATCTGCTGCGACCGGTTGGGGTGAAAGAAGGAAAACAGGATGAAAGACATGCTGTGGAAGAGAGACAGAGATTAATAACAGATATGATTCGATGCAGAGAGGTCTATTAGCACATAGTGAGTGAGATCTTCCTGATGTATTCGTGGATGTTTTTTTGCCTCATCCTGGACTGTGGTGCTGACACTCACCAGTCCCTGGCCTCCTCCCTTCCACTTAGAGTACAGCCTCAGGGTGCTGGACTTGGGGTGAAACCCTCCATGCATGGCCAGGATCTTCCTTGTCTTGATGTCAGTGGCTTCTATCTCCTCCTTTGGCCAACTTATTATCACAACAGGGTATCTGATCACAGGCAGACTGTAAATATTGATAGTCCGGATCTTGTTCTTACTGTTCAGCTGATTCTTCAGGACTTGCCTGACCCTCTTGCAGGTACTTGGTGGTTGCAGCTTTCCTAACGGCCTCTTCATGGTTCCCATTTGCCTGTGGGATCCCCAAGTAGTTGTAGCTGTCCTCAGTGTCTGCAATGTTGCCTTCTGGTAGTTCGATCCCCTCAGTTCTGACTACCTTCCCTCGTGTTATCATCCGACTACATTTCTCCAATCCGAACAACATTACAATGTCATTGCTGCATATCCTGGTGGTGTGGATCAGTTAATTTAATGTCTCGTTCACTCTTGGCATCCATGTACAGGAGGTGACCGACAATTGGTCAATTCAGTACTCAATGATCTCACTGAGGGGGTTCAGGCCTATGCAGAACAGCAGAGGGGACAGAGCATCTTGTTGGTAGGTCTCACACTTGATGGTGACTTGTGCTATGGGCTTGATGTTGGCCTCTAGTGTTGTTCGCCACATTCCCATTGAATTCCTGATGCAGGCTCTAAGGGCCCTTTTGATCTTGTATAGTTCCAGGCATTCTAGGATCCAGGTGTGGGGCATTGAGTCATAGGCCTTCTTGTAATCAATCCAGGCAGTGCACAGGCTGGTCAGCCTAGTCTTGCAGTCTTGGCTGACTGCTCGGTCTACCAGTAGCTGGTGTTTTGCACCTGTGGTATTCTTGTCAGTCCACTTCTGTGCCCCACTCATGTATTGACCCATGTGCCTCTTCATCTTAGCTGCTATGATGCCTGAGAGGAGCTTCCATGTGGTACTGAGGCAGGTTATTTGTCTGTAGTTGGGTATGGAAAATTCAGTACCCGCTTCCATCAGGGTTGCTTGCATAGTAGCATTCCAACAATTCCCTAACCTCCACTGAGATTACTTGTATCATAGCAAACTAAAAATGTCTGCTGACTTTTTTGTGTAAAAGCACTGCATGTAATCAAAATTGTTTGTTTGCATGAAAAATCTTTAATCTTAAACAAAGTCTTAGCCTTAAAACAGTCATTTTAATACTTTTTTAAATTCACATACAGTAGCTTGCAAAAGTATTTGGCCCCCTTGAACTTTTCCACATTTTGTCACATTACAGCCACAAACATGAATCAATTTTATTGGAATTCCACGTGAAAGACCAATACAAAGTGGTGTACATGTGAGAACTGAAATAAAAATCATAATTTTAATAATTCCGAGTGTCACCTTCAGGTTTCCTCCGAAAATGTTGTCTAAGAACCAGTATCACCAGCAGAACCAAAACACAGACTGCTCCAACAGGAAATAACACACAGAGAAGGAACGAGGAATAAGCAGGAGTGTTTGTAGTAATAGAGGCTGATGTAGGTGGAGGTGTGGTGGTGTGTTTGTCTAAAATAAAGCAAATACAGTTATTAAATTGTCGTCACATTGTCAATGTTGAAAGCTGCAGAAACACAGACAGGTGAGTGTGTCACCTGTGACAGTGATCCAGCTGGATGGAGACTCTCCATGACCGCTGATGTCACACTTGTAGAGGCCTTCATCAGACCTGGAAACATGCTGGATGGTCATGTGACCTGTAGGCTCTTTTCCGATGAAGACGCCATCTTTGAAGAAAGCAGCTGGGAGGTTGGAGGGAGTGGTCTTTGTTTTACAGAGCAGAGTGACGTCATCTCCCTCCATCACAGGGAGGACAGGACTCTGCAGGATCACTGATCCACCTCAACACAGAGACAAACTACAGCATTTCATCCATTTACACACAGCTTCATCAACACTAACTCCACACACTCAGCTTACCAGTGACTGTCAGGTTAACCATGTTACTGATGGGACCCTCTCTGGACTCACACCAGTAAACTCCACTGTCCCATGTAAAGAGATCAGTGATGTTACAGGAAGAGCTATGCTTTTATCCCCCAGTCGACTCCACACTGAGTCCTCTGTTTTTTACTTGTGTTTCTCCTCAGAGTCCATCCAGCAGAGCTGTCGTCCTCCTCACAGATCACAGACACAAAGTCTCCTTCAAAGAGCTGAGAGCTGCTGGGACTCAGTCAGACGAGCTGTGAGGGTTACAATAAAAATTATGTTGATCTTTTTAAAAATAATGCCACAAAATTATTTCTACTTTCAGTAGTTTTACATTAGTGACCACCACTGAAAGAAGCAGTAACAGACTTGATCATTTAACATAATTGGAATAAATAAATAAAAAAGGTTACTGACCTTGATTTGCTGCACAGCTCAGCAGTAAGATCAGAACTGAGGAGAAATAAAACAGTTCACTGAATCACTGGGAGGAAAACAATTTAGTTTTCTAAAGGTAACCAAGGAACAAACTCTGGTGGCTCCTTTTATTTTGTGGCAACCAGATATTAAAAGGAGCCACTAGATGGAAGAAAAAGAAGATAGAGATGGATAAGATGCACTGTAGAATCCAGCCAACAACATCACCAGACAAGCGAGGAGAAACAGGAGTACACAGTAAAGAGACGTCCAAAAGTACAGCGAGAAGTTTGGATACACCTGCAATGAGATCAAGATGCAGAGATCCATGCCATTCATATATAGTTTCTTTTTCTTTTTTAATGTGCAGGGCAAAGAGGGCATATCATAAAAAAATACAGACAAGGAAAAGATGTTAAAGAAGGGTATGTTGCATCTGGGTTATAAAGTATTGAACCTGGGATAGCATTTTATAGGGCAGACACCTCCAAGAACTACAAAGTAATGTCTTGATTTTTTTTTCTTTTTCTTGCACAGTAGCAGCATAAAAACTCTGCAGTCCTAAAAATGAAACCTGAGCAGTTAAAGTGTTTTCATCAGAAACAGGAAGCTAGATCACCACACAGCTGCTAGTTTCCTGTTAATCACAGACTGAAAAAATAGATGCTCCACACAGAGCAATGCTCCATCTTAGTGTTAAACACAAACGCAGAACAACTGCGTTTGTGTTTAACACTCATAGTACTACCTGCTCTACTTCCTGAGATAAGGCTTTTAGTTTTATTCACTAAAGCTGAAAGTGACTTTCATGCTTTACTTGTATTGAGAATGACTTAATAATCTTGAATTAGAATACTGATTGCTAATTTAAGCTGGCAGCTGTTTAACAGACAGTCTGAGCCACAGCTTGCCTCATTGGTGAGACTGGTCTAACCCATTTACTGCAACCTCAGAGGAAAGGACACCACACTGCTGCTGCATTACCAAACAAGTTGTCTGCAGGCACTGGTGACATCATACTGCTCAATTCACTCACTGAGACCACAGCATCACTTCAGGTTTGACAGCATTTCTAGCAGGTAACGGCAGACGAATTGAATGTGAATTGAGGCTGCAGTTTGGGGAAAGTCTCAGAGGGGACTGGCGGCCGGGGTGGGTATATCCACATATACTATTATATGTGGATAAAGAAACAGTGGTCTCCATAAATGATCTCCAATTCTAAATGGATACTTTATATAACATTTTTGCTAGTACTGGTTTCAACCATCTTTTGCCTTCTTCATGGCATAAATTTATTTTCTTCAGAGAATTTGGTCTATATTGACAAGATATCATCACACAGTTGCTGAAGATTTGTCAGCTACTTATCCACAATGCGAATGCGATTGTGGATGCAATTTCACCAAATCCAAAAGGTTTTCTAATGCAGGTGAATTGTTGCCTTAGTTTCCTGTTCCTAGCTGACAGGAGTAGCAGCTGGTCTCTTCATGTGGTGCTGTGGCACATCAGCTTTAACTTTCCACATGTTGGGTTGTCAGAAATGTTCTTCTGCACAACTTGGATGTAATAGGTGGTCAATCATTCTGAGTTACAGCAATATGATTGGCCACTTGTTGTCGATTCAGTTTTGTTTATATAGCACCAATTTACAACGACATTCGCCTCAAGGTTTACCTCATATGGTTGTGTAGCAAGATAGTATACATCAACACTGGCAACACCTCATTCTTCATTCATTTAGCCTACTTTTTATTTTATTGCTTATTTATTACTGTATATCTCAAAAATCTCAAAAAGTTGATTCTGTTCATCTCGATGTAGTGTTTTCAGTGGGAGAAACGTTTTGTCACTCATCCAAGTGACTTCTTCAGTCTCAGCTGACTGCAGGTTTCCCCAATCTTATAAGGTATGACTGAAACTAGCACCACTGACGAACAATGGACTGTGAAGTCAGTTCAATGATCATTAATATGTAAATGGTCATGACCACTGATCACTCAAAATATTGATCAAGTTTGTTCTTAAGATGAATTCAGTCTGACGTAAATATTTTGTGCCTTCTCCATAATAACTCATCAACAGCAGATGGTTAAAGTACAGAAATGCAAACAGAGAGAATCTACTCACAGAGATAAAGCAGAAATGTTTCCTCCATTGTTGCTCTTAGTAATCTGCTGTTTCTCATCAGCAGTGACAACATATAGTGACCTGGTCCTTCCTCTTCATATATGTCTGTTTCCATATATAAAAGCATGTGTCATAGTCCCTGTTGGGTTATTTTAGGGCTCACCATTCTGGTCAGATTGTTGACACCTGTGGTCGTAATCAGGATGTTAAATCAACTGTTTGCTCACTCTTCACCGTGCTTAGTTTTCTCTCTCTTTCTCCTTCCTTCTACCAAGCAAGAGCTCGAAATCACGTTCAGATTTCTCTGGCATTAAATTATTGATTTTCAGAGAGAGAAAAAACTAAACTAACTTATGTTTGGGAGCTTGGGGGTCCCTGCTGCTATATCAATCAATAGATCCCCCAAATACACAGACACACCAGAAATTGGTTTGGTTCCACCCATAAAAAGCTCATTTCCTTCGAGACAGTACATGTTTATGCTAGTGCGTGTCCTAACCTCACAACAACTGTACAAACCTTAGGAAATCACAGAAAAGTGTTTCCTGTAGTTGAAAAGGCTGCAAATTGTCATATGTGACATCATCCATCTTGTAATCTTCTAATACATAATTATCCCCCCCTTCTTCTTCTTTTTTGACTCTCCCTGGGTTGTTTGGAAGAAACAACAACAGGCAATCATCAGAGCCTGAAAACCATCACACACTTAGGGTGATAGGAACTAATAGAAGTCCAGAAACCCCAAGTGGCTGCAGCCTAGAGTGAAGCCCAAGCCACAATAGAAACCATGTGTGTTGGACCAGAAACACCCAGAAAGGCGTCTTGATGCATTCTCAATCATCCAGGAAAGTAAATCTCCAATAGTTGAATCTGTTCATCTGGACGTAGCGTTTTGTGGGAGAAACGTTTCGTCACTCATCCAAGTGACTTCTTCAGTCTCAGCTGACTGCAGGTTTCCCCAAATCTTATAAACAGTACATTTGCATAATGACTGAAACCAGCCCACTGAAGGAACAATTGGCTGTGAGGTCAGTTCCTTAATCATAATTATGCAAATTCCCATGACCATTGATCAACAATCACTGACCCAAACCCACTGATCAAAGAACATATCATGTCATACCAGATGTTATATTCTGTAAACCTAAAATAAACCCCTGAAATTAGAGTTTAATGTTTTAAGTCTTCTATTAAAAAACATGAGTCAACACTTCTTTCTCCCGGCAGCATTGCTGAAGTAACACTTTAACGACGCTTAAATTCACAGTCGTTGTGATGATAAAACCTATTCTCTCATTAACAAATGTCTGCACTGTCACTTGTCATGAAAATCTCCAGAGCCTGGGTTCAAGCGTTCTCTTCAATCACCACTGATCATTATTAGAGCCCACAAAAGATTTTTCACATTATCCCCATAAACAACATGCTTTTATAGAAATCATTGTGACAGAAAGATTTAGATTCTTGTTTCACAATGTGCATGAACTTAAAATCTTTAGTTTCATACTTTTAAAGTATAGAAAAGAATACAGTTATTCCAATGTATGAAATACACTTCTTGTAAAACAAAAAAAGTTGATTCGAAATGCATTTTTAAAAAAAAAGCTCCTGGCATCACCTTTCTCCTGCACACACACACACACACACACACACACACACACACACACACACACACACACACACACACACACACATGCACACAGAGAGAGAGAGAGAGAGAGAAAGATCATTAATACAAAAGATTGCAGCAGCTTTTGGATTTTCACTCTTTAATATGAACATAAAATTCATTCCAATTTTTTTTGCCTTTGCTTCAATGAAGATGTGTCTTTAAATCTATGATACCTTTCCTGTTCAGAAAGTTTGCTGACATAGTAAAGAAGTAGCTAGGGAACTCAGTAAGTATGAACAACAATAGCTTAGGGACACTTTCTCAAATAAAGAGGATTTCATCATCTGCAGTTCGTGAAAAAAAAAAAAAGTGCCACATTAAAAACAAATCAGCAGATCCACAAATTATGGATACAGACTCTTTTCAGCTATAGAGGTAATTAAAGGCATGCATTAAAGTGCATAGGTGGACACTTGGGCATATTTTATTTAACATGGTTATACCATTGTGAATTTTGCTATATAAATACGCTCAAGAGTCAAGAGTGTGAGAGCTCAAGAGTGTGACATCCAGCTAAAAATCGAAAATATATATTTTTAAATCAGTAACTTTGCAAATTTAGAGGAAATGTTTTGGACAACAAATGAGTCGCCTTTTAAACAGGGTTTGAATAATTAGCGCTGACAGACAGACATACCGTGTGAAAGGACCGCGGATGTCTTGGAGCAGAGAAGCACGCTGTATTGTTGCTTTTCTCTTATGCATAAGCAACGCCAGCATGTCAGAAACGCTCTGTGTGGGCAAAGCTGGTTCCAACGCACGTCGAGGCATCAACTGGCCTTTCTGCCGGCTGGCTGGACCCTCAGCTTTCATGCTGGGATCTGCAGCACAACTTCGCACTGGCCACTGGGGCAAAACGGATTCAAAACTTTGAAGTACTAGTTTGGTTCTTCACTGCTCGCAGAGAATTAACAATTAAAGAAAGCAATCCAACACGAAACTCAATTCAAACAGCACAGTCGGAATTGTCCACAACCGCGCTCAGTTTCACAAATAAACAAAAAGCTTGCACCAGCCATAGACACAGGAGGGAAAACTGAAAACTTCCCAGAAACTGACATTGTAATAAATTAATCACGCTAAAGTCGCCTCTACGCTTTTTTGGAAAGGTCCAGAGCCTTTATACACAGCATATGCCAAGCAGACTTAGTGCGAGATAAATAATATGTAGCCTTAAAATTTAACATCTAGAGTTTAAAGAGACACACAGGTCAGCACCTTCGCTATTGTCTCTAAACATTAAGATCATTAAAAAAAACAAACAAAAAAACCCAATCAGTTTTATCAACAGAGGACCCATGAAACGAGCAAAGCTGACAGTTCTTGAGAGCACGGTGCATGCTCTCATTTCACAAGTTGACCTACATTTTCCAGAAAGACAGAAAGACCACGCAGTTAAAACCTGTAAAAATACTGAATTAAGAGTTTCGCACTATGTTTCACCAAGTTAAAAAACAAATCCAGCAAAGCTGCTTCTACCAAAACATTTATCTTTCAGATCAGTGTCTAAAAAGCACCATTAAAAAATGTGATCCTGCATTTACAAAAGTAACTCATTCACGGTGAAAACCAAAACGCACACAGCATTTGATAAACAATATTAAAATGATGTATTGCACATCTATGTTTTAAAAATGGCATCAAAATTCAATGTGTATTTTCTCTAAAAATAACTTGCGGGTGTCAGGCTCAAGGAAATTGTGTTCGCTGGCTTTTATCAACCTTTATGCCTCTTCCCCCTCCCCAAAGTGCAGTCGTTAAAAACACACACACACACACACACACACACACACACACACACACACACACACACACAATTTGCAGTTTCAGCTCGAGTGTGTAAAAAGCACTATTACGAAAGTTGCTCCTGTTTGTATATATTCACACTGAAAAAACACTGAAAAAACTAAAACGCGCACCGTGGTTGATAAACACAATTAAATAATGCGTTGCACATCTGTGTTTTAAAGGTCTGGGAAAGCCCTCGCATACTTTTGTTATAATCAGAGATGGGCATGTATGTAATGCATGTATGTAATGTTCTCAGAATTCTGACTTAATTCTGACTTTAATCTCAGAATTCTGACTTTAATCTCAGAATTTTGAGGTGGGCACCTGCAGGCATCCATCTTCAGTGACAGGGATGTGTCCAGGTGTGCAGGTGGAGACCTAATTCACTAAACATGGTGGATATAAGTGATTTTCTGCGTGGCCGAGGGGTCCCCGAAGAGGCTATTTTATTAATGGAAGAGCAGAAGGTGAGTAAAAAAAGAGAGATACTTTGGTGTCTCTTATTTTTACAGGAAAACAGTTACGGTACAGTTACGGTTAGCTGTTAGCATGCTTGTTAGCTTATAATGTTATATAGGAATGAACGTGTTTCACGATGTTACAGTATACTAGGTGAATTGACGTTTTAACTGTTTGTGATCGCACGATGATCCCAGATGGGTTCGTTGCATTTTATTTTATTGTTCTACTATGTCATAGTTTTTCAAGGCAGTTAAGCGGAGCTGTGTTACAGATGCTAGCCGCCTGCCAATAACACTGATATATTTGATGTGTACAAGTAAGTTACACTTAGTACAGCGGAGGAGAGAAACTGTAATGAATGTTTATGCGGATATTTCACTCAGAAAAATGGGTGGCGTTCATACACAGCCACCGACACAGCCCCGGTTGTTGTTCTGACGGTGGCCGACTGACGATCCCCTCACAACATGTTAGCTAACACAAACTAATGTTGTGCATCATGTAACTGTGTATACGTTAGTGGTACAGTGTCGGAAGAAATGAGCAAACTGTTAACTGTTTATAATGTCAGAATGACGTCATCGTTCTCCTGCACTGTGTAATGTATGTCAGCTCAAGAAGGAAATCATATCTAATACTCTGAGCTTAACGCCTGCGTGTGGAAATGGTAGGCTGCACTACAGTTCACTACCGGTAAAAAATAAACTTAATGCAGTATTTGATTTTTTTTTTTTTTTTTTTTATAGAACAATAAAATAAAAAGTGCTGGCTGAGGAGCACTGCCGCGTTGAACTTTGACCTCGGAGTGACGTGACGTTTGTTTGAACAACCAATAGAAGTGCAGAAAGTCGCAAATCAGGCATATTGTTCGCATAAACACAAAAATAAATAAATAACGAAATGATCCCGATGTTGTGCCAAAGAGTGATTTGCAATGTTACTTTGTGTTCTATGTGTAATACCTTTGCTTAAATGACTAAATGGACTGTATATTTATGACACTGTGTTATAGTCCTACATACATAAGTAACATCCATATGTACAGATAAAAATGTACAGAGATATGTACACAAGCGTGTACACAAAAGTCTACTGCTGATCGAGCTGCTCAGTGTTCGTACAGTCTCATGCAGAGAGCGTGGAGGTGTTGTCCATGGTGGATGTTAGCTTAGACAACATCCTCTCCTCCCCAGTCTGCTCAGTGGATTTTAGCGGACCGCTAAAGCTGGCCCTCCCGAGCAGTTTGTTAAGTTTCCCCCTGTCCCTCTCTGCCATTCCACCACTCCAGCAGACCACAACATAAAAGACAGCAGATGCCACCACAGTGTCGTAGAACATCCTTAGAAGACGTACTACCTACATCATAACCAATCAAGTCCTGCTTTTTTTTTTAAATACAGAAGAGGATTTACTATTTACTGAAAGGCTATGCATTAGTTTGCTTCTTTCATTATTGTGTTTCGCCCTGCATAAAATAGATAGCTTTCCTCATAACTACAGTCAGTACTCTCCTACTGGCATTAGCGGTGACCTAAGAGGCTTAACCGTAATATTGCTTTGCAGTGTAAATGTTGCAGAAAATGACTGTCTTTTCTTTCTTCTTGTGTGCAGATTGACTGTGACGTCATAGCACTGATGGATGACGCAACTTTGGCAAACTACATTCCCTCATACGGAGACCGAATTGCCCTCTTCAATTTCTGCAAAAGCAAGCAACCACTGTCAAAAAGAAAACTAGCACTTCTGCAAAAACTTCGTGAGAAAATGAAAACCAGAAAAGAAAGTCCAAAGGAGAACACTTCACATACAGATGCAGGAATAAGACAGACAAAGAAGCAAAAAGCAACACGAAATGTTGAGATAGGATGGATACATAGTGATGGAAAAATAGCCAAACAGGTGAGAGCGAAGCAGGGAGGTGGCACTAGAAAAATTCAAATGGCCACTGATGCTGGATTAAAAGATATTCTTCAAGAAGGAAAGAAACTTTTTTTTCCTGATGGCATATCTCCTAAGGGATGTGAAACAGATCCCTTAGGGATTGAGGTTTGGGACTTTAAACAAAACCACCTTACTGATGATACCTGCCAGTCTATTGGCAATATGTATGAGGCAGCGAGACTGACAATGTTACGCTTCTACATTGCAACAAAACCAAAAGATCCTGAAGAAGATGCCAGCGAGACATCTGAAGTGGTGTTTGTCTCAGAAAGCAGTGGCAGTGATATTAATCCATTGCAAGTAGGCGAAGTCAGGGGTAATTGTGATGAAGTCATCACTGGTTCAGAAATTTCAGATGATCCAGAAATAAATTTTGGTCCAATTTTTGATGCTGAAGAAGATACAGAAGACACATTAGTCTATGAGGGTTTTCTTGTACCCCTCAGTCCACCTAATTCAGAGAACGTAATAACAATCACCATACGTCATACTGACACTTTACGTGACATGATTACTGCTTTCTCTGATGCAGAGATTTTGAGAAAAACACTGAATGTGAAGCGCATACTTCCAGACAACACAGAAGAACCAGGCACTGGATCAGGAATACTAAGAGATGTACTCACATGCTTCTGGCATGAACTTTATGAGCGATGCACCCTAGGTGCAACAGTTAAAGTGCCATTCATTCGCCATGATTTTCCTGCTGAAAAATGGAAGGCAGTTGGGCGAATACTCTTGAAAGGTTACCAAGAATGTCAGTATTTTCCAAATAAACTTGCAATCCCTTTTCTGGAGCAAGTGCTTTTCAATGGTGTTTACAGTGATCTTAAAACACACTTTCTACAGTTTGTCAGCAGCCAAGAATGTGATGTTTTGATGGAAGCAGTAAAAAATTTCTCTGCAATTGACTTGGCTGATCTTGTGGAAGTTCTTGACAGCTATGGCTGTAGAAAAAGAATCACTGCTGAGACTCTTCCTACAATCCTTGATGAAATAGCACACAAAGAACTTGTCCAAAAACCAATGTTTGTTATTGACTGCTGGAGGGAGATCATCTACCCCCATATCTCCCTCAGTCCGGAGGGACTGACCAAGTTATTCTCTGAACTGCAACCAACTTCAAAAAAAGTGTGCCAGCTGCTGAAATTTGCTGTGGATTTGACTCCACAACAAAAAGAAGTGAAAAATCATCTCAAAAGATTCATCAGAGAGCTGGATAACATTAAACTTCAGAAATTTATGCGTTTCTGCACAGGATCTGACCTCATAGTAACAAACAGTATTTATGTGGAATTTCAAGATATGACAGAGTTTACAAGAAGACCAGTCGGACACACGTGTGGGAATGTTCTGCAGCTAAGAAACAGCTATGAAAACTTCCCAGATTTTCGTTCTGAATTTAATGCAGTTCTTGAAAGTAATGTCTGGGTGATGGACATTGTTTAGACTCTCACAGCAATGCGCTACATTTGAACTGCTCATGCACACTAGAGCATAACTGTAAAGAGATGTAAGGAATATGTATTTTTATGTATTTTGAACTTATACAGTATACTTTTTTTAATTAGAGAGAAGTTTCCCATCTCTGTTAGAAGTCCAGTTTTGGCTAATATTTCAGTTTCTTTTATCATTTTGAGTTTTATATGATACAGTCACAAAACAAAACGAACAGGTACACTGTTTACTACCATATCCAGAGCTGTCTTCACCAAATCCAAGCTTTCCAGCTGTAGGACAGAAACCTTCAGCAAAAGCATGAAGAAAGAATACTAAAAATCTATAAACTATAATTAAACTGCTCTTAAACTTTCTTTAATGCACCATGTGTGGTCTGAGAGTTCAGCACAGTCAAATACTTTTGTAAGTAATTAGTAGTAAGAGTAATTCATTCAGATGGTATTTTCTTATTAGGTCAGGGCTAAATCCGAACATAGTTATAACGTAAAAGTAATGCTGTTATTCAACACTGTATTTTAAAAGGAATAAGTACAATTTTATACGTTAGCATTTGTCATGTCTTAAAATATTTTGCTTGACAGTATATGCAATTTTTAGTTAAGGTAGGTTAAGGTATCAAAGTTTGGCATTTGTTGTTGATTACAAAGGTCCCATTTAAAGTTGGTGAAAATATTTTTTAAAATTCCAGAATTTTCTTAATGTCATATTGTTTCTAAGCATACCTGTTATTCATCCATCAAATTGATTCAAGCTGCTTAAAGGATTCAGTCTGTTTTGAAGACGGTTATTGATTACTGAGATCATAAATAAACACTGTACAGTTCAGTGCAGTGGTCAAGTGCTGTGATTATTCAGGCATCCTTTTGTAATGCCAAATTTTCATGTTCTCAGATATAGTATTAATCTTAACACCTGAAAAAATGTCTTGTTACTGCCAGAAATTATGCATTTTTATTTGTATGCATGTATGTTCTCAACCATTCACACTTGTTTTTATTTCTATACCATAGATGATACTGAAGGAATATGTGATACCACAATAGCCAGTGTTCATGATCTTTACAGTAAGTCACTGATGTATACTGATGCATAACAAGACTGTATGAGATCTATAAGTTTGTTTTAAAAGTTGAGTCATTCTTGTTACAGGGCAGCTTATACGGTTATGAGTTTTAGCCATGTTATTGGCATTGGCAAGAACAGGTTTCTTGTAAACTTTTTCCAATAAAATGTTACTGTACACAGTACATTTGTATTGTTGTTTTGAATATGTTCATCAAGCTCCTTATCTATTTGAACATGCCGGAATTCAAGAGACTGCCACACATGAGCTCAGTAACATGGAAGAATACCATTTATTTTTAATTTCAAACATTTCATGAAGATACACAAATATAAATGTAAAACATGTTGCACTTAGTGGGACAATAACTTGGTTCCACTTGCAGGAACTGTTTTGTTGCATTGTTGCTGGGATACTACAAATAAAAGTCAAAATATTTTTGTTATGTTTCTTATAATTTTAGGATTCATATCATAAAGGAGTTCGAATACTTATAATTGTCTGATGACTATGTGCTAAAATTGAAAGTATTTCTTTGTTACTGAAGGAAAGTCTGAAATACAGTCTTATTAAGTCATCCAAATGTGACATGTCAGCCACTGTTTATCTCACTTTGAGAGACTTTTTGCAGAAGTGCTAGTTTTCTTTTTGACAGTGGTTGCTTGCTTTTGCAGAAATTGAAGAGGGCAATTCGGTCTCCGTATGAGGGAATGTAGTTTGCCAAAGTTGCGTCATCCATCAGTGCTATGACGTCACAGTCAATCTGCACACAAGAAGAAAGAAAAGACAGTCATTTTCTGCAACATTTACACTGCAAAGCAATATTACGGTTAAGCCTCTTAGGTCACCGCTAATGCCAGTAGGAGAGTACTGACTGTAGTTATGAGGAAAGCTATCTATTTTATGCAGGGCGAAACACAATAATGAAAGAAGCAAACTAATGCATAGCCTTTCAGTAAATAGTAAATCCTCTTCTGTATTTAAAAAAAAAAGCAGGACTTGATTGGTTATGATGTAGGTAGTACGTCTTCTAAGGATGTTCTACGACACTGTGGTGGCGTCTGCTGTCTTTTATGTTGTGGTCTGCTGGAGTGGTGGAATGGCAATGTCAATTCACCTAGTATACTGTAACATCGTGAAACACGTTCATTCCTATATAACATTATAAGCTAACAAGCATGCTAACAGCTAACCGTAACTGTACCGTAACTGTTTTCCTGTAAAAATAAGAGACACCAAAGTATCTCTCTTTTTTTACTCACCTTCTGCTCTTCCATTAATAAAATAGCCTCTTCGGGGACCCCTCGGCCACGCAGAAAATCACTTATATCCACCATGTTTAGTGAATTAGGTCTCCACCTGCACACCTGGACACATCCCTGTCACTGAAGATGGATGCCTGCAGGTGCCCACCTCAAAATTCTGAGATTAAAGTCAGAATTCTGAGATTAAAGTCAGAATTCTGACTTTAATCTCAGAATTCTGAGAATAAAGTCAGAATTCTTTTTTTTTTCTTTCCAGTGGCCCTAATCCTCTTCCGTAGATTAACCACCAGTAAAAAAAAAAAAGAAAAAAGAAAAGAAACACAGAAGATAAGAATAAAATAAAAAACAGTAGGTGGTTTTAACTATTGAACTTTAATAATGTAACACATTTTTTCAGCTTTCCTCAGTCTGTGGTTTAGGTTATCATTATTCTAATAGAAGTGTTTCTAAATTGCATGCAGGGAACAGGAAAAGGAAATGCAATGAGAAAGACAGAGGGGAAGGAAGCCTCCACTGAATGAATACACTGCAGAGCTGGCCCTCCCTAATAGTGAGAGTTCATTCTTAAATGGAAAAAAATAAAAATAAAATAAAGGCTTCATTTTATTAACAGAAAAATGCTGTGTAATGGCTCTCAGAGCCCTGGAAGAGGGGGTGGTGTAGTTTTATTGGCATGTTTTTCCTCACTGTAAGAAACACACAGGCAGAGCTGCCACACTGAGACCTGATAACCAACGGCAGCAGCTTTCACACTGGCACAAGTCATTTCGCTCTCAGTGCCTGGATTTTTGTTTTCTTTCATGGATTTAATACAGCAGGATCAGGATTGTCTCTTAGCAACACACCACTGAACAGTCATGTATTAAAATGACTGTAAAATTATATATGAGTATAATTTAAAGGTTTTAAAATGACATAACAGAATACTGTAAGTAGTGTAGTTCTGCCATCAGTGTTTTATTAGTCTATTCATTTATTGACTCAACACAGCCTTTCACCCACACCCACTGCATCGTTCCCACTTAACTCCTCCCACTCCTTCTCACAGTCAGAATTTTTAGCTTTCACAGCACTTTAGTTTTCATTCATCATTTTACTTATTGGAGGGTGAGAATGGTTGTGTTTCTCGGCTGGACTCTGCTCTCTGTGTGCCTGCTGGTTTCTGCCTCGCAAGGTGAGCTGTGGTCTCTACCAATTTTAAAACATTTGGGTTTAATGAGTAAATAGGATTTACAACTTGTTTCATTTTTTTAAGAAAACTTGTTTCTATTATCTAAGATGTACAATTAGAATTAAATGCAACCTAAACCTGCAATGGGTGCCTTCTAATTAAAAGTTATGAAAATCAAGTTAAGAAATATCAAATATTGAGGGGGAATTTGGGATGTGGATTTTTAACCCTTAGTTGGTGTTCATGTTTACTTCAAATGTGTTTAAAGATGTTTTCCATTAAGACTTTAGGAGTTACAGAGATTTTTATTCACAGTCCCTCATTTTCAGATGGGGGATTGTCTGTACATGTAGTTTTATGGGCAGGTGAGGTCTGGTTCCCTGTTATTTCATGACAAATGAAGTAGACATAATAGCTGAGGTTGATTCATGCTGTTGAATATGGACTTCATAGTGAGCTCAGCAGAACTAAAAGGGAGAAGAGAGAGAAAGGAGGAGTATTATTCTCAAAGTCTATAACAGAGCTATGCCTTTAATAATGTTAGTGCAGTCTACGGGGCCATACTTGGCTGAGTTTCGGCCAAATGCTCTGAAACAAATGATTTTTTAAAACTATTTTTTAAACTATGCAACGTAAGCGTTTCTCACGGTGAAGAAGATGAAGAAATGGGACAGTCATCAGCAGCAAAATTAGTCATCTAATTTCTGCCCCACAGGGAAGCTTTTCAGGTGAATACAGACAGACACACAAACAAGCAGCAGCTGAATGTGGTCGTCATGATCTCCAGGTCTTGGAACCAGGGTTTTTAACTTTAGGTTGTTTAGGGTTTGTCTGCGTTTATAGTTTTAAATTAAATTCAGTAAAGTTGTGTCTTGCTCTCAGATGGATTTAATATCTGATATTTAGCTTTCAGTGTGGCGTGTATTCCCATACACTCGAAATGTGAGGGCTAGGTTGCTGGGTCTTTTGGGTAAGCCATCATAGATAATTTAGCTCTCAGAAGATAATTTGTTGACTAATTTGTTAATTAATCTAACGTGTGGCAAATCACTGAAATAAAGTTCAGTGCATAGTTGATATAAATTGTCATGTTCATGTTAACGCCTTGATAAATAATGCTAAAAAATATAAATTTGTTGTGCTGTGATATTATGTCACAGGAGTGCAAATCTGTAAACCCTCAGAGTCACATGATCAGTAACACATGTGAATGGCAGCCACACATGATTCCCACTTTTCTGTTTTAAATTAAACCCTGTTTTAAATTAATGATGGTACACGTGCATCGTAGCCTCTGACAACGACACTTTACTTTAGTTTACAATTACTTATTTTCAAAAGTAATTAGTTTCTTAGTTACTTTTTAAAAACAAGATTTACAACCTGAATAGGTGAGAAAGCGATAGATCTTCTACTCTTCTACTTTCTGCCTAATCCATCATATAAAATGTGATCAAATGGAAAAGTTTCCTTTTAACATTTCCTTTATTACTTTTAATCTTTTAACTTTATGCATCAAGCAAAAATTAAATTATATGCAACATTCTCTGACTGGAAGAATTTTGTTTAACATTTAAACCTATTTTCTGCACATTCCAGCACATAAAATAAAATATTCACTCTTTCAAATAGATGCAAGTAAAACACAGCAGAAAATAAATAAAATCAAAGACTAGTGGTCCTGTTGCTCTATTTTCACCTGTAAAGCAGGAGTGGGGTAGGCGGAGGTTTACCCTGGTGCAGGTGGAGCCGCAGCGGTCAGTTGAAGAATCCGCGAGTTTGTCTGTGAATTTCCCATTACGTAGCAGCGCACTCGGTGCTTGCTCTGAAGTTAAGGGGTTTTTGCTGTAAAAAGAAGTTTTCTTCCCACGCAGTGAACAGCAGACACTAATGTTTTTGTCACTTTTTATGGAATCAAACTCAAAGTAAGGTCAGTACTTCCACGCTTTAAACGCTGCACGCTCATACTCTCTCCCGCACTCCATATATTACCCATTGTTGATCTGCACACAGCTGTTGTCACGAACGTCGCACTCGCTTACGTCACTGTCATGAGACACTCTCGCAAAAAATCACGGTTTTAGTAACGCAGTAACGCAGCGTTCCTACGGGAAAGTAACGGTAATCTAATTACCGTTTTTGCAATAGTAATCCTTTACATTACTCGTTACTTGAAAAAGTAATTGGATTACAGTAACACGTTATTTGTCTATGAATAACTTTTGTGAGTCTCTACGATCTGAAATTTAAATG